>NW_027649858.1:0-142500 GCF_965287045.1 Carcharhinus amblyrhynchos
GTCTCTGCGTCTCAGCGTCTCAGAGTCTCTGCGTCTCTGCGTCTCTGCGTCTCAGCGTCTCAGAGTCTCTGCGTCTCAGAGTCTCTGCGTCTCAGTGTCTCTGCGTCTCAGAGTCTCTGTGTCTCAGCGTCTCAGCGTCTCTGTGTCTCAGCGTCTCTGTGTCTCAGCGTCTCTGCGTCTCAGAGTCTCTGCGTCTCAGTGTCTCTGCGTCTCTGCGTCTCAGCCCGGGAGTCTCTGTGTCTCAGCGTCTCTGCGTCTCAGCGTCTCTGCGTCTCAGAGTCTCTGCGTCTCAGTGTCTCTGCGTCTCAGCGTCTCTGCGTCTCAGAGTCTCTGCGTCTCAGAGTCTCTGCGTCTCTGCGTCTCAGTGTCTCTGTGTCTCAGCGTCTCTGCGTCTCAGAGTCTCTGTGTCTCAGCGTCTCTGCGTCTCAGAGTCTCTGCGTCTCAGAGTCTCTGTGTCTCAGCGTCTCTGCGTCTCAGCGTCTCTGCGTCTCAGAGTCTCTGCGTCTCTGCGTCTCAGTGTCTCTGCGTCTCTGCGTCTCAGCGTCTCTGCGTCTCAGCGTCTCTGCGTCTCAGAGTCTCTGTGTCTCAGCGTCTCTGCGTCTCAGCGTCTCTGCGTCTCAGAGTCTCTGCGTCTCTGCGTCTCAGTGTCTCTGCGTCTCTGCGTCTCAGCGTCTCTGCGTCTCAGCGTCTCTGCGTCTCAGAGTCTCTGCGTCTCTGCGTCTCAGCGTCTCTGCGTCTCAGTGTCTCTGTGTCTCAGCGTCTCTGCGTCTCAGAGTCTCTGCGTCTCTGCGTCTCAGTGTCTCTGCGTCTCTGCGTCTCAGCGTCTCTGCGTCTCAGCGTCTCTGCGTCTCAGAGTCTCTGCGTCTCAGCGTCTCTGCGTCTCAGCGTCTCTGCGTCTCAGAGTCTCTGCGTCTCTGCGTCTCAGCGTCTCTGCGTCTCAGCGTCTCAGCGTCTCAGAGTCTCTGCGTCTCAGCGTCTCTGCGTCTCAGCGTCTCTGCGTCTCAGAGTCTCTGCGTCTCTGCGTCTCAGCGTCTCTGCGTCTCAGTGTCTCTGCGTCTCAGAGTCTCTGCGTCTCAGAGTCTCTGCGTCTCAGTGTCTCTGCGTCTCAGAGTCTCTGCGTCTCAGTGTCTCTGCGTCTCTGCGTCTCTGCGTCTCAGAGTCTCTGCGTCTCAGCGTCTCTGCGTCTCAGCGTCACTGCGTCTCAGAGTCTCTGCGTCTCAGAGTCTCTGCGTCTCAGAGTCTCTGCGTCTCAGAGTCTCTGCGTCTCAGCGTCTCTGCGTCTCAGCGTCTCATCGTCTCTGCGTCTCAGAGACTCTGTGTCTCAGCGTCTCTGCGTCTCAGAGTCTCTGTGTCTCAGCGTCTCTGCGTCTCAGAGTCTCTGTGTCTCAGCGTCTCTGCGTCTCAGAGTCTCTGTGTCTCAGCGTCTCTGCGTCTCAGAGTCTCTGTGTCTCAGCGTCTCTGCGTCTCAGAGTCTCTGTGTCTCAGCGTCTCTGCGTCTCAGAGTCTCTGTGTCTCAGCGTCTCTGCGTCTCAGAGTCTCTGTGTTTCAGCGTCTCTGCGTCTCAGAGTCTCTGTGTCTCAGCGTCTCTGCGTCTCAGAGTCTCTGTGTCTCAGCGTCTCTGCGTCTCAGAGTCTCTGTGTCTCAGCGTCTCTGCGTCTCAGAGTCTCTGTGTCTCAGCGTCTCTGCGTCTCAGAGTCTCTGTGTCTCAGCGTCTCTGCGTCTCAGAGTCTCTGCGTCTCTGCGTCTCTGCGTCTCAGAGTCTCTGCGTCTCTGCGTCTCTGCGTCTCTGTGTCTCAGCGTCTCTGCGTCTCAGAGTCTCTGTGTCTCAGCGTCTCTGCGTCTCACAGTCTCTGTGTCTCAGCGTCTCTGCGTCTCAGAGTCTCTGTGTCTCAGCGTCTCTGCGTCTCAGAGTCTCTGTGTCTCAGCGTCTCTGCGTCTCAGAGTCTCTGCGTCTCTGTGTCTCAGCGTCTCTGCGTCTCAGAGTCTCTGTGTCTCAGCGTCTCTGCGTCTCAGAGTCTCTGTGTCTCAGCGTCTCTGCGTCTCAGAGTCTCTGCGTCTCTGTGTCTCAGCGTCTCTGCGTCTCAGAGTCTCTGTGTCTCAGCGTCTCTGCGTCTCAGAGTCTCTGTGTCTCAGCGTCTCTGCGTCTCAGAGTCTCTGCGTCTCTGTGTCTCAGCGTCTCAGCGTCTCTGCGTCTCAGAGTCTCTGCGTCTCTGCGTCTCTGCGTCTCAGCGTCTCTGCGTCTCTGCGTCTCTGCGTCTCAGCGTCTCAGCGTCTCAGAGACTCTGCGTCTCTGCGTCTCAGCGTCTCAGCGTCTCTGCGTCTCAGAGTCTCTGTGTCTCAGCGTCTCTGCGTCTCAGAGTCTCTGCGTCTCTGTGTCTCAGCGTCTCTGCGTCTCAGAGTCTCTGTGTCTCAGCGTCTCTGCTTCTCAGAGTCTCTGCGTCTCAGCGTCTCAGCGTCTCTGCGTCTCAGAGTCTCTGCGTCTCTGCGTCTCTGCGTCTCAGAGTCTCTGCGTCTCAGAGTCTCTGCGTCTCTGCGTCTGTGCGTCTCAGCGTCTCTGCGTCTCTGCGTCTCAGCGTCTCAGAGTCTCTGCGTCTCTGCGTCTCAGCGTCTCTGCGTCTCAGAGTCTCTGTGTCTCAGCGTCTCTGCGTCTCAGAGTCTCTGCGTCTCTGCGTCTCAGAGTCTCTGCGTCTCAGAGTCTCTGCGTCTCAGAGTCTCAGAGTCTCTGCGTCTCTGCGTCTCTGCGTCTCAGAGTCTCTGCGTCTCTGCGTCTCTGCGTCTCAGCGTCTCTGCGTCTCTGCGTCTCAGCGTCTCAGAGTCTCTGCGTCTCTGCGTCTCAGCGTCTCAGCGTCTCTGCGTCTCAGAGTCTCAGCGTCTCTGCGTCTCAGAGTCTCTGTGTCTCAGCGTCTCTGCGTCTCAGAGTCTCAGAGTCTCTGCGTCTCTGCGTCTCTGCGTCTCAGTGTCTCTGCGTCTCTGCGTCTCTGCGTCTCAGCGTCTCTGCGTCTCTGCGTCTCAGCGTCTTAGCGTCTCAGAGTCTCTCCGTCTCTGCGTCTCAGCGTCTCAGCGTCTCTGCGTCTCAGAGTCTCTGTGTCTCAGCGTCTCTGCGTCTCAGAGTCTCTGCGTCTCTGCGTCTCAGTGTCTGTGCGTCTCTGCGTCTCTGCGTCTCAGCGTCTCTGCGTCTCTGCGTCTCTGCGTCTCAGCGTCTCAGTGTCTCTGCGTCTCAGCGTCTCTGCGTCTCAGAGTCTCTGTGTCTCAGCGTCTCTGCATCTCAGAGTCTCTGCGTCTCTGCGTCTCTGCGTCTCAGTGTCTCTGCGTCTCAGCGTCTCTGCGTCTCAGAGTCGCTGTGTCTCAGCGTCTCTGCGTCTCAGTGTCTCTGTGTCTCAGCGTCTCTGCGTCTCAGAGTCTCTGTGTCTCAGCGTCTCTGCGTCTCAGAGTCTCTGCGTCTCTGCGTCTCTGCGTCTCAGTGTCTCTGCGTCTCTGCGTCTCAGCGTCTCTGCGTCTCAGCGTCTCTGCGTCTCAGAGTCTCTGCGTCTCAGCGTCTCTGCGTCTCAGTGTCTCTGTGTCTCAGCGTCTCTGCGTCTCAGAGTCTCTGTGTCTCAGCGTCTCTGCGTTTCAGCGTCTCTGCGTCTCAGAGTCTCTGCGTCTCAGTGTCTCTGCGTCTCTGCGTCTCAGCGTCTGTGCGTCTCAGCGTCTCTGCGTCTCAGAGTCTCTGCGTCTCAGCGTCTCTGCGTCTCAGTGTCTCTGTGTCTCAGCGTCTCAGCGTCTCTGCGTCTCTGCGTCTCAGCGTCTCTGCGTCTCTGCGTCTCAGTGTCTCTGCGTCTCTGCGTCTCAGCGTCTGTGCGTCTCAGCGTCTCTGCGTCTCAGAGTCTCTGCGTCTCTGCGTCTCAGCGTCTCTGCGTCTCAGTGTCTCTGTGTCTCAGCGTCTCAGTGTCTCTGCGTCTCTGCGTCTCAGCGTCTCTGCGTCTCTGCGTCTCAGAGTCTCTGCATCTCAGTGTCTCTGCGTCTCTGCGTCTCAGTGTCTCTGCGTCTCTGCGTCTCAGCGTCTGTGCGTCTCAGAGTCTCTGCGTCTCAGCGTCTCTGCGTCTCAGTGTCTCTGTGTCTCAGCGTCTCAGTGTCTCTGCGTCTCTGCGTCTCAGCGTCTCAGCGTCTCTGCGTCTCTGCGTCTCTGCGTCTCTGCGTCTCAGCGTCTCTGCGTCTCAGCGTCTCTGCGTCTCTGCGTCTCAGCGTCTCTGCGTCTCAGTGTCTCTGCGTCTCTGCGTCTCAGCGTCTCTGCGTCTCAGCGTCTCTGCGTCTCAGAGTCTCTGCGTCTCAGCGTCTCTGCGTCTCAGTGTCTCTGTGTCTCAGCGTCTCTGCGTCTCAGAGTCTCTGTGTCTCAGCGTCTCTGCGTCTCTGCGTCTCAGCGTCTCAGCGTCTCAGAGTCTCTGCGTCTCAGCGTCTCAGCGTCTCAGAGTCTCGGCGTCTCAGAGTCTCGGCGTCTCAGAGTCTCTGCGTCTCAGTGTCTCTGCGTCTCAGCGTCTCTGCGTCTCAGAGTCTCTGCGTCTCAGAGTCTCAGAGTCTCTGCGTCTCAGAGTCTCTGCGTCTCAGAGTCTCTGCGTCTCAGAGTCTCTGCGTCTCAGTGTCTCTGCGTCTCAGAGTCTCTGCGTCTCAGCGTCTCAGAGTCTCTGCGTCTCAGAGTCTCTGCGTCTCAGTGTCTCTGCGTCTCAGAGTCTCTGCGTCTCAGTGTCTCTGCGTCTCAGAGTCTCTGCGTCTCAGGGTCTCAGAGTCTCTGCGTCTCAGAGTCTCTGCGTCTCAGAGTCTCTGCGTCTCAGAGTCTCTGCGTCTCAGTGTCTCTGCGTCTCAGAGTCTCTGCGTCTCAGCGTCTCAGAGTCTCTGCGTCTCAGAGTCTCTGCGTCTCAGTGTCTCTGCGTCTCAGAGTCTCTGCGTCTCAGAGTCTCTGCGTCTCAGTGTCTCTGCGTCTCAGAGTCTCTGCGTCTCAGTGTCTCTGCGTCTCAGAGTCTCTGCGTCTCAGGGTCTCAGAGTCTCTGCGTCTCAGAGTCTCTGCGTCTCAGAGTCTCTGCGTCTCAGAGTCTCTGCGTCTCAGTGTCTCTGCGTCTCAGAGTCTCTGCGTCTCAGAGTCTCTGCGTCTCAGTGTCTCTGCGTCTCTGCGTCTCTGCGTCTCAGAGTCTCTGCGTCTCAGTGTCTCTGCGTCTCAGAGTCTCTGCGTCTCAGTGTCTCTGCGTCTCTGCGTCTCTGCGTCTCAGAGTCTCTGCGTCTCAGCGTCTCAGAGTCTCTGCGTCTCAGAGTCTCTGCGTCTCAGTATCTCTGCGTCTCAGAGTCTCTGCGTCTCAGAGTCTCTGCGTCTCAGTGTCTCTGCGTCTCAGAGTCTCTGCGTCTCAGTATCTCTGCGTCTCAGCGTCTCAGTCTCTCTGCGTCTCAGCGTCTCAGCGTCTCAGAGTCTTTGCGTCTCAGTGTCTATGCGTCTCAGAGTCTCTGCGTCTCAGTGTCTCTGCGTCTCAGCGTCTCAGTCTCTCTGCGTCTCAGAGTCTCTGCGTCTCAGAGTCTCTGCGCCTCAGTGTCTCTGCGTCTCACAGTCTCTGCGTCTCAGAGTCTCTGCGTCTCACAGTCTCTGCGTCTCAGTGTCTCTGCGTCTCAGCGTCTCAGTCTCTCTGCGTCTCAGAGTCTCTGCGTCTCAGAGTCTCTGCGTCTCAGAGTCTCTGCGTCTCAGTGTCTCTGCGTCTCAGAGTCTCTGCGTCTCAGTGTCTCTGCGTCTCAGAGTCTCTGCGTCTCAGTGTCTCTGCGTCTCAGAGTCTCTGCGTCTCAGAGTCTCTGCGTCTCAGTGTCTCTGCGTCTCAGGGTCTCTGCGTCTCAGTGTCTCTGCGTCTCAGAGTCTCTGCGTCTCAGTGTCTCTGCGTCTCAGAGTCTCTGCGTCTCAGAGTCTCTGCGTCTCAGTGTCTCTGCGTCTCAGAGTCTCTGCGTCTCAGTGTCTCTGCGTCTCAGAGTCTCTGCGTCTCAGAGTCTCTGCGTCTCAGTGTCTCTGCGTCTCAGAGTCTCTGCGTCTCAGTGTCTCTGCGTCTCAGAGTCTCTGCGTCTCAGTGTCTCTGCGTCTCAGAGTCTCTGCGTCTCAGAGTCTCTGCGTCTCAGTGTCTCTGCGTCTCAGAGTCTCTGCGTCTCAGTGTCTCTGCGTCTCAGAGTCTCTGCGTCTCAGTGTCTCTGCGTCTCAGAGTCTCTGCGTCTCAGAGTCTCTGCGTCTCAGTGTCTCTGCGTCTCAGAGTCTCTGCGTCTCAGTGTCTCTGCGTCTCAGAGTCTCTGCGTCTCAGTGTCTCTGCGTCTCAGAGTCTCTGCGTCTCAGTGTCTCTGCGTCTCAGAGTCTCTGCGTCTCAGTGTCTCTGCGTCTCAGAGTCTCTGCGTCTCAGTGTCTCTGCGTCTCAGAGTCTCTGCGTCTCAGAGTCTCTGCGTCTCTGCGTCTCAGCGTCTCAGCGTCTCTGCGTCTCAGTGTCTCTGCGTCTCAGTGTCTCTGCGTCTCAGAGTCTCCGCGTCTCAGTGTCTCTGCGTCTCAGAGTCTCTGCGTCTCAGTGTCTCTGCGTCTCAGAGTCTCTGCGTCTCAGTGTCTCTGCGTCTCAGAGTCTCTGCGTCTCAGTGTCTCTGCGTCTCAGAGTCTCTGCGTCTCAGAGTCTCTGCGTCTCAGTGTCTCTGCGTCTCAGAGTCTCTGCGTCTCAGTGTCTCTGCGTCTCAGAGTCTCTGCGTCTCAGTGTCTCTGCGTCTCAGAGTCTCTGCGTCTCAGAGTCTCTGCGTCTCTGCGTCTCTGCGTCTCAGCGTCTCTGCGTCTCAGAGTCTCTGCGTCTCAGTGTCTCTGCTTCTCAGAGTCTCTGCGTCTCAGTATCTCTGCGTCTCAGAGTCTCTGCGTCTCAATGTCTCTGCGTCTCAGAGTCTCTGCGTCTCTGCGTCTCTGCGTCTCAGCGTCTCAGAGTCTCTGCGTCTCAGAGTCTCTGCGTCTCAGTGTCTCTGCGTCTCAGAGTCTCTGCGTCTCAGTGTCTCAGTGTCTCTGCGTCTCAGAGTCTCAGAGTCTCTGCGTCTCTGCGTCTCTGCGTCTCAGCGTCTCAGAGTCTCTGCGTCTCAGAGTCTCTGCGTCTCAGTGTCTCTGCGTCTCAGAGTCTCTGTGTCTCAGCGTCTCTGCGTCTCAGCGTCTCTGCGTCTCAGAGTCTCTGCGTCTCAGTGTCTCTGCGTCTCTGCGTCTCAGCGTCTCTGTGTCTCAGCGTCTCTGCGTCTCAGCGTCTCTGCGTCTCAGCGTCTCTGCGTCTCAGAGTCTCTGCGTCTCTGCGTCTCTGCGTCTCAGCGTCTCAGAGTCTCTGCGTCTCAGAGTCTCTGCGTCTCAGTGTCTCTGCGTCTCAGAGTCTCTGTGTCTCAGCGTCTCTGCGTCTCAGCGTCTCTGCGTCTCAGAGTCTCTGCGTCTCAGTGTCTCTGCGTCTCTGCGTCTCAGCGTCTCTGCGTCTCAGCGTCTCTGTGTCTCAGCGTCTCTGCGTCTCAGAGTCTCTGCGTCTCTGCGTCTCTGCGTCTCAGTGTCTCTGCGTCTCTGCGTCTCAGCGTCTCTGCGTCTCAGAGTCGCTGCGTCTCAGCGTCTCTGCGTCTCAGTGTCTCTGTGTCTCAGCGTCTCTGCGTCTCAGAGTCTCTGTGTCTCAGCGTCTCTGCGTCTCAGAGTCTCTGCGTCTCTGCGTCTCTGCGTCTCAGTGTCTCTGCGTCTCTGCGTCTCAGCGTCTCTGCGTCTCAGCGTCTCTGCGTCTCAGAGTCTCTGCGTCTCAGCGTCTCTGCGTCTCAGTGTCTCTGTGTCTCAGCGTCTCTGCGTCTCAGAGTCTCTGCGTCTCAGTGTCTCTGCGTCTCAGAGTCTCTGCGTCTCTGCGTCTCTGCGTCTCAGTGTCTCTGCGTCTCTGCGTCTCTGCGTCTCAGCGTCTCAGAGTCTCTGCGTCTCAGAGTCTCTGCGTCTCTGCGTCTCTGCGTCTCAGCGTCTCAGAGTCTCTGCGTCTCAGAGTCTCTGCGTCTCAGTGTCTCTGCGTCTCAGAGTCTCTGCGTCTCTGCGTCTCTGCGTCTCTGCGTCTCAGCGTCTCAGAGTCGCTGCGTCTCAGAGTCTCTGCGTCTCAGTGTCTCTGCGTCTCAGAGTCTCTGCGTCTCAGTGTCTCTGCGTCTCAGTGTCTCTGCGTCTCAGAGTCTCTGCGTCTCTGCGTCTCTGCATCTCTGCGTCTCAGCGTCTCAGAGTTTCTGCGTCTCAGAATCTCTGCGTCTCAGTGTCTCTGCGTCTCAGAGTCTCTGCGTCTCAGTGTCTCTGCGTCTCAGAGTCTGTGCGTCTCAGAGTCTCTGCGTCTCAGTGTCTCTGCGTCTCAGAGTCTCTGCGTCTCTGCGTCTCTGCGTCTCAGCGTCTCAGAGTCTCTGCGTCTCAGAGTCTCTGCGTCTCAGTGTCTCTGCGTCTCAGAGTCTCTGCGTCTCAGTGTCTCTGCGTCTCAGTGTCTCTGCGTCTCAGAGTCTCTGCGTCTCTGCGTCTCTGCGTCTCAGCGTCTCAGAGTCTCTGCGTCTCAGAGTCTCTGCGTCTCAGTGTCTCTGCGTCTCAGAGTCTCTGCGTCTCAGTGTCTCTGCGTCTCAGAGTCTCTGCGTCTCAGTGTCTCTGCGTCTCAGAGTCTCTGCGTCTCAGTGTCTCTGCGTCTCAGAGTCTCTGCGTCTCAGAGTCTCTGCGTCTCTGCGTCTCTGCGTCTCAGCGTCTCAGAGTCTCTGCGTCTCAGTGTCTCTGCGTCTCAGAGTCTCTGCGTCTCAGAGTCTCTGCGTCTCTGCGTCTCTGCGTCTCAGCGTCTCAGAGTCTCTGCGTCTCAGAGTCTCTGCGTCTCAGTGTCTCTGCGTCTCAGAGTCTCTGCGTCTCAGAGTCTCTGCGTCTCTGCGTCTCTGCGTCTCTGCGTCTCAGCGTCTCAGAGTCTCTGCGTCTCAGAGTCTCTGCGTCTCAGTGTCTCTGCGTCTCAGAGTCTCTGTGTCTCAGCGTCTCTGCGTCTCAGCGTCTCTGCGTCTCAGAGTCTCTGCGTCTCAGTGTCTCTGCGTCTCTGCGTCTCAGCGTCTCTGTGTCTCAGCGTCTCTGCGTCTCAGCGTCTCTGCGTCTCAGCGTCTCTGCGTCTCAGAGTCTCTGCGTCTCTGCGTCTCAGCGTCTCAGAGTCTCTGCGTCTCAGAGTCTCTGCGTCTCAGTGTCTCTGCGTCTCAGAGTCTCTGTGTCTCAGCGTCTCTGCGTCTCAGCGTCTCTGCGTCTCAGAGTCTCTGCGTCTCAGTGTCTCTGCGTCTCAGTGTCTCTGCGTCTCTGCGTCTCAGCGTCTCTGTGTCTCAGCGTCTCTGCGTCTCAGCGTCTCTGCGTCTCAGAGTCTCTGCGTCTCAGTGTCTCTGCGTCTCTGCGTCTCAGCGTCTCTGCGTCTCAGCGTCTCTGCGTCTCAGAGTCTCTGCGTCTCAGCGTCTCTGCGTCTCAGTGTCTCTGTGTCTCTGCGTCTCTGCGTCTCAGCGTCTCAGTGTCTCTGCGTCTCAGCGTCTCTGCGTCTCAGAGTCTCTGTGTCTCAGCGTCTCTGCGTCTCAGAGTCTCTGCGTCTCTGCGTCTCTGCGTCTCAGTGTCTCTGCGTCTCTGCGTCTCAGCGTCTCTGCGTCTCAGAGTCGCTGCGTCTCAGCGTCTCTGCGTCTCAGTGTCTCTGTGTCTCAGCGTCTCTGCGTCTCAGAGTCTCTGTGTCTCAGCGTCTCTGCGTCTCAGAGTCTCTGTGTCTCTGCGTCTCTGCGTCTCAGTGTCTCTGCGTCTCTGCGTCTCAGCGTCTCTGCGTCTCAGCGTCTCTGCGTCTCAGAGTCTCTGCGTCTCAGCGTCTCTGCGTCTCAGTGTCTCTGTGTCTCAGCGTCTCTGCGTCTCAGAGTCTCTGCGTCTCAGCGTCTCTGCGTCTCAGTGTCTCTGCGTCTCTGCGTCTCTGCGTCTCAGCGTCTCAGAGTCTCTGCGTCTCAGAGTCTCTGCGTCTCTGCGTCTCTGCGTCTCTGCGTCTCAGCGTCTCAGAGTCTCTGCGTCTCAGAGTCTCTGCGTCTCAGTGTCTCTGCGTCTCAGAGTCTCTGCGTCTCAGTGTCTCTGCGTCTCAGTGTCTCTGCGTCTCAGAGTCTCTGCGTCTCTGCGTCTCTGCGTCTCTGCGTCTCAGCGTCTCAGAGTCGCTGCGTCTCAGAGTCTCTGCGTCTCAGTGTCTCTGCGTCTCAGAGTCTCTGCGTCTCAGTGTCTCTGCGTCTCAGTGTCTCTGCGTCTCAGAGTCTCTGCGTCTCTGCGTCTCTGCATCTCTGCGTCTCAGCGTCTCAGAGTTTCTGCGTCTCAGAGTCTCTGCGTCTCAGTGTCTCTGCGTCTCAGAGTCTCTGCGTCTCAGTGTCTCTGCGTCTCAGAGTCTCTGCGTCTCAGTGTCTCTGCGTCTCAGAGTCTCTGCGTCTCAGTGTCTCTGCGTCTCAGAGTCTCTGCGTCTCAGAGTCTCTGCGTCTCTGCGTCTCTGCGTCTCAGCGTCTCAGAGTCTCTGCGTCTCAGAGTCTCTGCGTCTCAGAGTCTCTGCGTCTCAGTGTCTCTGCGTCTCAGAGTCTCTGCGTCTCAGCGTCTCAGTGTCTCTGCGTCTCAGAGTCTCTGCGACTCAGCGTCTCAGAGTCTCTGCGTCTCAGAGTCTCTGCGTCTCAGTGTCTCTGCGTCTCAGAGTCTCTGCGTCTCAGTGTCTCTGCGTCTCAGAGTCTCTGCGTCTCAGAGTCTCTGCGTCTCAGTGTCTCTGCGTCTCAGAGTCTCTGCGTCTCAGTGTCTCTGCGTCTCAGCGTCTCAGTCTCTCTGCGTCTCAGCGTCTCAGCGTCTCAGTGTCTCTGCGTCTCAGAGTCTCTGCGTCTCAGAGTCTCTGCGTCTCAGAGTCTCTGTGTCTCAGCGTCTCTGCGTCTCAGCGTCTCAGCGTCTCTGCGTCTCTGCGTCTCAGCGTCTCAGAGTCTCTGCGTCTCTGCGTCTCAGCGTCTCTGCGTCTCTGCGTCTCAGAGTCTCTGTGTCTCAGCGTCTCTGCGTCTCAGAGTCTCTGTGTCTCAGCGTCTCTGCGTCTCAGAGTCTCTGTGTCTCAGCGTCTCTGCGTCTCTGCGTCTCAGAGTCTCTGCGTCTCTGCGTCTCTGCGTCTCTGCGTCTCAGCGTCTCTGCGTCTCTGCGTCTCAGAGTCTCAGCGCCTCTGCGTCTCTGCGTCTCAGAGTCTCTGTGTCTCAGCGTCTCTGCGTCTCAGAGTCTCTGTGTCTCAGCGTCTCTGCGTCTCAGAGTCTCTGTGTCTCAGCGTCTCTGCGTCTCAGAGTCTCTGTGTCTCAGCGTCTCTGCGTCTCAGAGTCTCTGTGTCTCAGCGTCTCTGCGTCTCAGAGTCTCTGTGTCTCAGCGTCTCTGCGTCTCTGCGTCTCTGCGTCTCAGAGTCTCTGCGTCTCTGCGTCTCTGCGTCTCAGCGCCTCTGCGTCTCTGCGTCTCTGCGTCTCAGAGACTCTGTGTCTCAGCGTCTCTGCGTCTCAGAGTCTCTGTGTCTCAGCGTCTCTGCGTCTCAGAGTCTCTGTGTCTCAGCGTCTCTGCGTCTCAGAGTCTCTGTGTCTCAGCGTCTCTGCGTCTCAGAGTCTCTGTGTCTCAGCGTCTCTGCGTCTCAGAGTCTCTGTGTCTCAGCGTCTCTGCGTCTCAGAGTCTCTGCGTCTCAGCGTCTCTGCGTCTCAGAGTCTCTGTGTCTCAGCGTCTCTGCGTCTCTGCGTCTCTGCGTCTCAGAGTCTCTGCGTCTCTGCGTCCCTGCGTCTCAGCGTCTCTGCGTCTCTGCGTCTCAGCGTCTCTGCGTCTCTGCGTCTCAGCGTCTCAGAGTCTCTGCGTCTCTGCGTCTCAGCGTCTCAGCGTCTCTGCGTCTCAGAGTCTCTGTGTCTCAGCGTCTCTGCGTCTCAGAGTCTCTGTGTCTCAGCGTCTCTGCGTCTCAGCGTCTCTGCGTCTCAGAGTCTCTGTGTCTCAGCGTCTCTGCGTCTCAGCGTCTCTGCGTCTCAGAGTCTCTGTGTCTCAGCGTCTCTGCGTCTCAGAGTCTCTGTGTCTCAGCGTCTCTGCGTCTCTGCGTCTCTGCGTCTCAGAGTCTCTGCGTCTCTGCGTCTCTGCGTCTCAGAGTCTCTGCGTCTCTGCGTCTCTGCGTCTCAGCGCCTCTGCGTCTCTGCGTCTCTGCGTCTCAGAGTCTCTGTGTCTCAGCGTCTCTGCGTCTCAGAGTCTCTGTGTCTCAGCGTCTCTGCGTCTCAGAGTCTCTGTGTCTCAGCGTCTCTGCGTCTCAGAGTCTCTGTGTCTCAGCGTCTCTGCGTCTCAGAGTCTCTGTGTCTCAGCGTCTCTGCGTCTCAGAGTCTCTGTGTCTCAGCGTCTCTGCGTCTCTGCGTCTCAGCGTCTCTGCGTCTCTGCGTCTCAGCGTCTCTGCGTCTCTGCGTCTCAGCGTCTCAGCGTCTCAGAGTCTCTGCGTCTCTGCGTCTCTGCGTCTCAGCGTCTCTGCGTCTCAGAGTCTCTGTGTCTCAGCGTCTCTGCGTCTCAGAGTCTCTGTGTCTCAGCGTCTCTGTGTCTCAGCGTCTCTGCGTCTCAGAGTCTCTGTGTCTCAGCGTCTCTGCGTCTCAGAGTCTCTGTGTCTCAGCGTCTCTGTGTCTCAGTGTCTCTGCGTCTCAGAGTCTCTGTGTGTCAGCGTCTCTGCGTCTCAGAGTCTCTGTGTCTCAGCGTCTCTGCGTCTCTGCGTCTCTGCGTCTCAGAGTCTCTGCGTCTCTGCGTCTCTGCGTCTCAGCGCCTCTGCGTCTCTGCGTCTCAGAGTCTCTGTGTCTCAGCGTCTCTGCGTCTCAGAGTCTCTGTGTCTCAGCGTCTCTGCGTCTCAGAGTCTCTGTGTCTCAGCGTCTCTGCGTCTCAGAGTCTCTGTGTCTCAGCGTCTCTGCGTCTCAGAGTCTCTGTGTCTCAGCGTCTCTGCGTCTCAGAGTCTCTGTGTCTCAGCGTCTCTGCGTCTCTGCGTCTCTGCGTCTCAGAGTCTCTGCGTCTCTGCGTCTCTGCGTCACAGCGTCTCTGCGTCTCTGCGTCTCAGCGTCTCAGCGTCTCAGAGTCTCTGCGTCTCTGCGTCTCAGCGTCTCAGCGTCTCTGCGTCTCAGAGTCTCTGTGTCTCAGCGTCTCTGCGTCTCAGAGTCTCTGTGTCTCAGCGTCTCTGCGTCTCAGAGTCTCTGTGTCTCAGCGTCTCTGTGTCTCAGCGTCTCTGCGTCTCAGAGTCTTTGTGTCTCAGCGTCTCTGCGTCTCTGCGTCTCTGCGTCTCAGAGTCTCTACGTCTCAGCGTCTCAGCGTCTCTGCGTCTCTGCGTCTCAGCGTCTCAGCGTCTCAGAGTCTCTGCGTCTCTGCGTCTCAGAGTCTCAGAGTCTCTGCGTCTCAGAGTCTCTGTGTCTCAGCGTCTCTGCGTCTCAGAGTCTCTGTGTCTCAGCGTCTCTGCGTCTCAGAGTCTCTGTGTCTCAGCGTCTCTGCGTCTCTGCGTCTCAGAGTCTCTGTGTCTCAGCGTCTCTGCGTCTCAGAGTCTCTGTGTCTCAGCGTCTCTGCGTCTCAGAGTCTCTGTGTCTCAGAGTCTCTGCGTCTCAGAGTCTCTCCGTCTCTGCGTCTCTGCGTCTCTGCGTCTCAGCGTCTCTGCGTCTCTGCGTCTCAGAGTCTCTGTGTCTCAGCGTCTCTGCGTCTCAGAGTCTCTGTGTCTCAGCGTCTCTGCGTCTCAGAGTCTCTGTGTCTCAGCGTCTCTGCGTCTCAGAGTCTCTGTGTCTCAGCGTCTCTGCGTCTCTGCGTCTCAGAGTCTCTGCGTCTCTGCGTCTCTGCGTCTCTGCGTCTCAGCGCCTCTGCGTCTCTGCGTCTCAGCGTCTCAGAGTCTCTGCGTCTCTGCGTCTCAGCGTCTCAGCGTCTCTGCGTCTCAGAGTCTCTGTGTCTCAGCGTCTCTGCGTCTCAGAGTCTCTGTGTCTCAGCGTCTCTGCGTCTCAGAGTCTCTGTGTCTCAGCGTCTCTGCGTCTCTGCGTCTCAGAGTCTCTGCGTCTCTGCGTCTCTGCGTCTCAGCGTCTCTGTGTCTCAGCGTCTCTGCGTCTCAGAGTCTCTGTGTCTCAGCGTCTCTGCGTCTCAGAGTCTCTGTGTCTCAGCGTCTCTGCGACTCTGCGTCTCAGAGTCTCTGCGTCTCTGCGTCTCTGCGTCTCAGCGTCTCTGCGTCTCTGCGTCTCAGCGTCTCTGCGTCTCTGCGTCTCAGCGTCTCAGAGTCTCTGCGTCTCTGCGTCTCAGCGTCTCTGCGTCTCAGAGTCTCTGTGTCTCAGCGTCTCTGCGTCTCAGAGTCTCTGTGTCTCAGCGTCTCTGCGTCTCAGAGTCTCTGTGTCTCAGCGTCTCTGCGTCTCTGCGTCTCAGAGTCTCTGCGTCTCTGCGTCTCAGCGTCTCAGAGTCTCTGCGTCTCTGCGTCTCTGCGTCTCAGAGACTCTGAGAAGCAGAGACGCTGTGTCTCAGCGTCTCTGCGTCTCAGAGTCTCTGCGTCTCTGCGTCTCAGCGTCTCTGCGTCTCTGCGTCTCTGCGTCTCAGAGTCTCTGCGTCTCTGCGTCTCAGCGTCTCTGCGTCTCTGCGTCTCAGATTCTCAGAGTCTCTGCGTCTCTGCGTCTCTGCGTCTCAGCGTCTCTGCGTCTCAGCGTCTCTGCGTCTCAGCGTCTCTGCGTCTCAGAGTCTCAGAGTCTCTGCGTCTCTGCGTCTCTGCGTCTCAGTGTCTCAGCGTCTCTGCGTCTCTGCGTCTCAGCGTCTCTGCGTCTCTGCGTCTCAGCGTCTTAGCGTCTCAGAGTCTCTGCGTCTCTGCGTCTCAGAGTCTCTGTGTCTCAGCGTCTCTGCGTCTCTGCGTCTCAGCGTCTTAGCGTCTCAGAGTCTCTGCGTCTCTGCGTCTCAGAGTCTCTGCGTCTCTGCGTCTCTGCGTCTCAGCGTCTCTGCGTCTCTGCGTCTCAGCGTCTCAGCGTCTCAGAGTCTCTGCGTCTCTGCGTCTCAGTGTCTCTGCGTCTCAGCGTCTCTGCGTCTCAGAGTCTCTGTGTCTCAGCGTCTCTGCGTCTCAGCGTCTCTGCGTCTCAGAGTCTCTGCGTCTCAGTGTCTCTGCGTCTCTGCGTCTCAGCGTCTCTGCGTCTCAGCGTCTCTGCGTCTCAGAGTCTCTGCGTCTCAGCGTCTCTGCGTCTCAGTGTCTCTGTGTCTCAGCGTCTCTGCGTCTCAGAGTCTCTGTGTCTCAGCGTCTCTGCGTCTCAGCGTCTCAGAGTCTCTGCGTCTCTGCGTCTCAGTGTCTCTGCGTCTCTGCGTCTCAGCGTCTCTGCGTCTCAGCGTCTCTGCGTCTCAGCGTCTCTGCGTCTCAGCGTCTCTGCGTCTCAGAGTCTCTGCGTCTCTGCGTCTCTGCGTCTCAGTGTCTCTGCGTCTCTGCGTCTCAGCGTCTCTGCGTCTCAGCGTCTCTGCGTCTCAGAGTCTCTGCGTCTCAGTGTCTCTGCGTCTCTGCGTCTCAGCGTCTCTGCGTCTCAGCGTCTCTGCGTCTCAGCGTCTCTGCGTCTCTGCGTCTCAGCGTCTCTGCGTCTCAGCGTCTCTGCGTCTCAGAGTCTCTGCGTCTCAGTGTCTCTGCGTCTCTGCGTCTCAGCGTCTGTGCGTCTCTGCGTCTCTGCGTCTCAGAGTCTCTGCGTCTCAGTGTCTCTGCGTCTCTGCGTCTCAGTGTCTCTGCGTCTCAGCGTCTGTGCGTCTCAGCGTCTCTGCGTCTCAGAGTCTCTGCGTCTCAGCGTCTCTGCGTCTCAGTGTCTCTGTGTCTCAGCGTCTCAGTGTCTCTGCGTCTCTGCGTCTCAGCGTCTCTGCGTCTCAGCGTCTCTGCGTCTCAGAGTCTCAGCGTCTCAGTGTCTCTGCGTCTCTGCGTCTCAGCGTCTCTGCGTCTCATCGTCTCTGCGTCTCAGAGTCTCTGCGTCTCAGCGTCTCTGCGTCTCAGTGTCTCTGTGTCTCAGCGTCTCTGCGTCTCAGAGTCCCTGTGTCTCAGCGTCTCTGCGTCTCAGCGTCTCAGCGTCTCAGAGTCTCTGCGTCTCTGCGTCTCAGCGTCTCAGCGTCTCAGAGTCTCGGCGTCTCAGAGTCTCGGCGTCTCAGAGTCTCTGCGTCTCAGTGTCTCTGCGTCTCTGCGTCTCAGCGTCTCTGCGTCTCAGAGTCTCTGCGTCTCAGAGTCTCAGAGTCTCTGCGTCTCAGAGTCTCTGCGTCTCAGAGTCTCTGCGTCTCAGAGTCTCTGCGTCTCAGTGTCTCTGCGTCTCAGAGTCTCTGCGTCTCAGCGTCTCAGAGTCTCTGCGTCTCAGAGTCTCTGCGTCTCAGTGTCTCTGCGTCTCAGAGTCTCTGCGTCTCAGAGTCTCTGCGTCTCAGTGTCTCTGCGTCTCAGAGTCTCTGCGTCTCAGTGTCTCTGCGTCTCAGAGTCTCTGCGTCTCAGGGTCTCAGAGTCTCTGCGTCTCAGAGTCTCTGCGTCTCAGAGTCTCTGCGTCTCAGAGTCTCTGCGTCTCAGCGTCTCAGAGTCTCTGCGTCTCAGCGTCTCAGAGTCTCTGCGTCTCAGAGTCTCTGCGTCTCAGAGTCTCTGCGACTCAGAGTCTCTGCGTCTCAGTGTCTCTGCGTCTCAGCGTCTCAGAGTCTCTGCGTCTCAGAGTCTCTGCGTCTCAGAGTCTCTGCGTCTCAGAGTCTCTGCGTCTCAGAGTCTCTGCGTCTCAGTGTCTCAGCGTCTCTGCGTCTCAGAGTCTCTGCGTCTCAGAGTCTCTGCGTCTCAGAGTCTCTGCGTCTCAGAGTCTCTGCGTCTCAGTGTCTCTGCGTCTCAGATTCTCTGCGTCTCAGAGTCTCTGCGTCTCAGACTCTCTGCGTCTCAGAGTCTCTGCGTCTCAGAGTCTCTGCGTCTCAGAGTCTCTGCGTCTCAGTGTCTCAGTGTCTCTGCGTCTCAGTGTCTCTGCGTCTCAGAGTCTCTGCGTCTCAGCGTCGCAGAGTCTCTGCGTCTCAGAGTCTCTGCGTCTCAGTGTCTCTGCGTCTCAGAGTCTCTGCGTCTCAGAGTCTCTGCGTCTCAGTGTCTCTGCGTCTCAGAGTCTCTGCGTCTCAGAGTCTCTGCGTCTCAGCGTCTCTGCGTCTCAGCGTCTCTGCGTCTCAGAGTCTCTGCGTCTCAGCGTCTCAGAGTCTCTGCGTCTCAGCGTCTCAGAGTCTCTGCGTCTCAGAGTCTCTGCGTCTCAGTGTCTCTGCGTCTCAGTGTCTCTGCGTCTCAGAGTCTCTACGTCTCAGAGTCTCTGCGACTCAGAGTCTCTGCGTCTCAGAGTCTCTGCGTCTCAGATTCTCTGCGTCTCAGAGTCTCTGCGTCTCAGTGTCTCTGCGTCTCAGAGTCTCTGCGTCTCAGAGTCTCTGCGTCTCAGACTCTCTGCGTCTCAGAGTCTCTGCGTCTCAGAGTCTCTGCGTCTCAGAGTCTCTGCGTCTCAGAGTCTCTGCGTCTCCGTGTCTCTGCGTCTCAGAGTCTCTTCGTCTCAAAGTCTCTGCGTCTCAGAGTCTCTGCGTCTCAGAATCTCTGCGTCTCAGATTCTCTGCGTCTCAGTGTCACTGCGTCTCAGAGTCTCTGCGTCTCAGAGTCTCTGCGACTCAGAGTCGATGCGTCTCAGTGTCTCTGCGTCTCAGAGTCTCTGCATCTCAGTATCTCTGCGTCTCAGTGTCTCTGCGTCTCAGAGTCTCTGCGTCTCTGCGCCTCAGCGTCTCAGAGTCTCTGCATCTCAGAGTCTCTGCGTCTCAGTGTCTCTGCGTCTCAGAGTCTCTGCGTCTCAGAGTCTCTGCGTCTCAGTGTCTCTGCGTCTCAGAGTCTCAGTCTCTCTGCGTCTCAGAGTCTCTGCGTCTCAGAGTCTCTGCGCCTCAGTGTCTCTGCGTCTCACAGTCTCTGCGTCTCAGAGTCTCTGCGTCTCACAGTCTCTGCGTCTCAGTGTCTCTGCGTCTCAGCGTCTCAGTCTCTCTGCGTCTCAGAGTCTCTGCGTCTCAGAGTCTCTGCGTCTCAGAGTCTCTGCGTCTCAGTGTCTCTGCGTCTCAGAGTCTCTGCGTCTCAGTGTCTCTGCGTCTCAGAGTCTCTGCGTCTCAGTGTCTCTGCGTCTCAGAGTCTCTGCGTCTCAGAGTCTCTGCGTCTCAGTGTCTCTGCGTCTCAGGGTCTCTGCGTCTCAGTGTCTCTGCGTCTCAGAGTCTCTGCGTCTCAGTGTCTCTGCGTCTCAGAGTCTCTGCGTCTCAGAGTCTCTGCGTCTCAGTGTCTCTGCGTCTCAGAGTCTCTGCGTCTCAGTGTCTCTGCGTCTCAGAGTCTCTGCGTCTCAGAGTCTCTGCGTCTCAGTGTCTCTGCGTCTCAGAGTCTCTGCGTCTCAGTGTCTCTGCGTCTCAGAGTCTCTGCGTCTCAGTGTCTCTGCGTCTCAGAGTCTCTGCGTCTCAGAGTCTCTGCGTCTCAGTGTCTCTGCGTCTCAGAGTCTCTGCGTCTCAGTGTCTCTGCGTCTCAGAGTCTCTGCGTCTCAGTGTCTCTGCGTCTCAGAGTCTCTGCGTCTCAGAGTCTCTGCGTCTCAGTGTCTCTGCGTCTCAGAGTCTCTGCGTCTCAGTGTCTCTGCGTCTCAGAGTCTCTGCGTCTCAGTGTCTCTGCGTCTCAGAGTCTCTGCGTCTCAGTGTCTCTGCGTCTCAGAGTCTCTGCGTCTCAGTGTCTCTGCGTCTCAGAGTCTCTGCGTCTCAGTGTCTCTGCGTCTCAGAGTCTCTGCGTCTCAGAGTCTCTGCGTCTCTGCGTCTCAGCGTCTCAGCGTCTCTGCGTCTCAGTGTCTCTGCGTCTCAGTGTCTCTGCGTCTCAGAGTCTCCGCGTCTCAGTGTCTCTGCGTCTCAGAGTCTCTGCGTCTCAGTGTCTCTGCGTCTCAGAGTCTCTGCGTCTCAGTGTCTCTGCGTCTCAGAGTCTCTGCGTCTCAGTGTCTCTGCGTCTCAGAGTCTCTGCGTCTCAGAGTCTCTGCGTCTCAGTGTCTCTGCGTCTCAGAGTCTCTGCGTCTCAGTGTCTCTGCGTCTCAGAGTCTCTGCGTCTCAGTGTCTCTGCGTCTCAGAGTCTCTGCGTCTCAGAGTCTCTGCGTCTCTGCGTCTCTGCGTCTCAGCGTCTCTGCGTCTCAGAGTCTCTGCGTCTCAGTGTCTCTGCGTCTCAGAGTCTCTGCGTCTCAGTATCTCTGCGTCTCAGAGTCTCTGCGTCTCAATGTCTCTGCGTCTCAGAGTCTCTGCGTCTCTGCGTCTCTGCGTCTCTGCGTCTCAGCGTCTCAGAGTCTCTGCGTCTCAGAGTCTCTGCGTCTCAGTGTCTCTGCGTCTCAGAGTCTCTGCGTCTCAGTGTCTCAGTGTCTCTGCGTCTCAGAGTCTCAGAGTCTCTGCGTCTCTGCGTCTCTGCGTCTCAGCGTCTCAGAGTCTCTGCGTCTCAGAGTCTCTGCGTCTCAGTGTCTCTGCGTCTCAGAGTCTCTGTGTCTCAGCGTCTCTGCGTCTCAGCGTCTCTGCGTCTCAGAGTCTCTGCGTCTCAGTGTCTCTGCGTCTCTGCGTCTCAGCGTCTCTGTGTCTCAGCGTCTCTGCGTCTCAGCGTCTCTGCGTCTCAGCGTCTCTGCGTCTCAGAGTCTCTGCGTCTCTGCGTCTCTGCGTCTCAGCGTCTCAGAGTCTCTGCGTCTCAGAGTCTCTGCGTCTCAGTGTCTCTGCGTCTCAGAGTCTCTGTGTCTCAGCGTCTCTGCGTCTCAGCGTCTCTGCGTCTCAGAGTCTCTGCGTCTCAGTGTCTCTGCGTCTCTGCGTCTCAGCGTCTCTGCGTCTCAGCGTCTCTGTGTCTCAGCGTCTCTGCGTCTCAGAGTCTCTGCGTCTCTGCGTCTCTGCGTCTCAGTGTCTCTGCGTCTCTGCGTCTCAGCGTCTCTGCGTCTCAGAGTCGCTGCGTCTCAGCGTCTCTGCGTCTCAGTGTCTCTGTGTCTCAGCGTCTCTGCGTCTCAGAGTCTCTGTGTCTCAGCGTCTCTGCGTCTCAGAGTCTCTGCGTCTCTGCGTCTCTGCGTCTCAGTGTCTCTGCGTCTCTGCGTCTCAGCGTCTCTGCGTCTCAGCGTCTCTGCGTCTCAGAGTCTCTGCGTCTCAGCGTCTCTGCGTCTCAGTGTCTCTGTGTCTCAGCGTCTCTGCGTCTCAGAGTCTCTGCGTCTCAGTGTCTCTGCGTCTCAGAGTCTCTGCGTCTCTGCGTCTCTGCGTCTCAGTGTCTCTGCGTCTCTGCGTCTCTGCGTCTCAGCGTCTCAGAGTCTCTGCGTCTCAGAGTCTCTGCGTCTCTGCGTCTCTGCGTCTCAGCGTCTCAGAGTCTCTGCGTCTCAGAGTCTCTGCGTCTCAGTGTCTCTGCGTCTCAGAGTCTCTGCGTCTCTGCGTCTCTGCGTCTCTGCGTCTCAGCGTCTCAGAGTCGCTGCGTCTCAGAGTCTCTGCGTCTCAGTGTCTCTGCGTCTCAGAGTCTCTGCGTCTCAGTGTCTCTGCGTCTCAGTGTCTCTGCGTCTCAGAGTCTCTGCGTCTCTGCGTCTCTGCATCTCTGCGTCTCAGCGTCTCAGAGTTTCTGCGTCTCAGAATCTCTGCGTCTCAGTGTCTCTGCGTCTCAGAGTCTCTGCGTCTCAGTGTCTCTGCGTCTCAGAGTCTGTGCGTCTCAGAGTCTCTGCGTCTCAGTGTCTCTGCGTCTCAGAGTCTCTGCGTCTCTGCGTCTCTGCGTCTCAGCGTCTCAGAGTCTCTGCGTCTCAGAGTCTCTGCGTCTCAGTGTCTCTGCGTCTCAGAGTCTCTGCGTCTCAGTGTCTCTGCGTCTCAGTGTCTCTGCGTCTCAGAGTCTCTGCGTCTCTGCGTCTCTGCGTCTCAGCGTCTCAGAGTCTCTGCGTCTCAGAGTCTCTGCGTCTCAGTGTCTCTGCGTCTCAGAGTCTCTGCGTCTCAGTGTCTCTGCGTCTCAGAGTCTCTGCGTCTCAGTGTCTCTGCGTCTCAGAGTCTCTGCGTCTCAGTGTCTCTGCGTCTCAGAGTCTCTGCGTCTCAGAGTCTCTGCGTCTCTGCGTCTCTGCGTCTCAGCGTCTCAGAGTCTCTGCGTCTCAGTTGTCTCTGCGTCTCAGAGTCTCTGCGTCTCAGAGTCTCTGCGTCTCTGCGTCTCTGCGTCTCAGCGTCTCAGAGTCTCTGCGTCTCAGAGTCTCTGCGTCTCAGTGTCTCTGCGTCTCAGAGTCTCTGCGTCTCAGAGTCTCTGCGTCTCTGCGTCTCTGCGTCTCTGCGTCTCAGCGTCTCAGAGTCTCTGCGTCTCAGAGTCTCTGCGTCTCAGTGTCTCTGCGTCTCAGAGTCTCTGTGTCTCAGCGTCTCTGCGTCTCAGCGTCTCTGCGTCTCAGAGTCTCTGCGTCTCAGTGTCTCTGCGT
The DNA here is from genome assembly GCF_965287045.1 of Carcharhinus amblyrhynchos. NCBI lineage: Eukaryota > Metazoa > Chordata > Chondrichthyes > Carcharhiniformes > Carcharhinidae > Carcharhinus > Carcharhinus amblyrhynchos. The sequence continues at coordinate 21,394 of NW_027649858.1, forward strand.
CTCTGCGTCTCAGCGTCTCTGTGTCTCAGCGTCTCTGCGTCTCAGCGTCTCTGCGTCTCAGCGTCTCTGCGTCTCAGAGTCTCTGCGTCTCTGCGTCTCAGCGTCTCAGAGTCTCTGCGTCTCAGAGTCTCTGCGTCTCAGTGTCTCTGCGTCTCAGCGTCTCTGTGTCTCAGCGTCTCTGCGTCTCAGCGTCTCTGCGTCTCAGAGTCTCTGCGTCTCAGTGTCTCTGCGTCTCAGTGTCTCTGCGTCTCTGCGTCTCAGCGTCTCTGTGTCTCAGCGTCTCTGCGTCTCAGCGTCTCTGCGTCTCAGAGTCTCTGCGTCTCAGTGTCTCTGCGTCTCTGCGTCTCAGCGTCTCTGCGTCTCAGCGTCTCTGCGTCTCAGAGTCTCTGCGTCTCAGCGTCTCTGCGTCTCAGTGTCTCTGTGTCTCTGCGTCTCTGCGTCTCAGCGTCTCAGTGTCTCTGCGTCTCAGCGTCTCTGCGTCTCAGAGTCTCTGTGTCTCAGCGTCTCTGCGTCTCAGAGTCTCTGCGTCTCTGCGTCTCTGCGTCTCAGTGTCTCTGCGTCTCTGCGTCTCAGCGTCTCTGCGTCTCAGAGTGCTGCGTCTCAGCGTCTCTGCGTCTCAGTGTCTCTGTGTCTCAGCGTCTCTGCGTCTCAGAGTCTCTGTGTCTCAGCGTCTCTGCGTCTCAGAGTCTCTGTGTCTCTGCGTCTCTGCGTCTCAGTGTCTCTGCGTCTCTGCGTCTCAGCGTCTCTGCGTCTCAGCGTCTCTGCGTCTCAGAGTCTCTGCGTCTCAGCGTCTCTGCGTCTCAGTGTCTCTGTGTCTCAGCGTCTCTGCGTCTCAGAGTCTCTGCGTCTCAGCGTCTCTGCGTCTCAGTGTCTCTGCGTCTCTGCGTCTCTGCGTCTCAGCGTCTCAGAGTCTCTGCGTCTCAGAGTCTCTGCGTCTCTGCGTCTCTGCGTCTCTGCGTCTCAGCGTCTCAGAGTCTCTGCGTCTCAGAGTCTCTGCGTCTCAGTGTCTCTGCGTCTCAGAGTCTCTGCGTCTCAGTGTCTCTGCGTCTCAGTGTCTCTGCGTCTCAGAGTCTCTGCGTCTCTGCGTCTCTGCGTCTCTGCGTCTCAGCGTCTCAGAGTCGCTGCGTCTCAGAGTCTCTGCGTCTCAGTGTCTCTGCGTCTCAGAGTCTCTGCGTCTCAGTGTCTCTGCGTCTCAGTGTCTCTGCGTCTCAGAGTCTCTGCGTCTCTGCGTCTCTGCATCTCTGCGTCTCAGCGTCTCAGAGTTTCTGCGTCTCAGAGTCTCTGCGTCTCAGTGTCTCTGCGTCTCAGAGTCTCTGCGTCTCAGTGTCTCTGCGTCTCAGAGTCTCTGCGTCTCAGTGTCTCTGCGTCTCAGAGTCTCTGCGTCTCAGTGTCTCTGCGTCTCAGAGTCTCTGCGTCTCAGAGTCTCTGCGTCTCTGCGTCTCTGCGTCTCAGCGTCTCAGAGTCTCTGCGTCTCAGAGTCTCTGCGTCTCAGAGTCTCTGCGTCTCAGTGTCTCTGCGTCTCAGAGTCTCTGCGTCTCAGCGTCTCAGTGTCTCTGCGTCTCAGAGTCTCTGCGACTCAGCGTCTCAGAGTCTCTGCGTCTCAGAGTCTCTGCGTCTCAGTGTCTCTGCGTCTCAGAGTCTCTGCGTCTCAGTGTCTCTGCGTCTCAGAGTCTCTGCGTCTCAGAGTCTCTGCGTCTCAGTGTCTCTGCGTCTCAGAGTCTCTGCGTCTCAGTGTCTCTGCGTCTCAGCGTCTCAGTCTCTCTGCGTCTCAGCGTCTCAGCGTCTCAGAGTCTTTGCGTCTCAGTGTCTCTGCGTCTCAGAGTCTCTGCGTCTCAGAGTCTCTGCGTCTCAGAGTCTCTGTGTCTCAGCGTCTCTGCGTCTCAGCGTCTCAGCGTCTCTGCGTCTCTGCGTCTCAGCGTCTCAGAGTCTCTGCGTCTCTGCGTCTCAGCGTCTCTGCGTCTCTGCGTCTCAGAGTCTCTGTGTCTCAGCGTCTCTGCGTCTCAGAGTCTCTGTGTCTCAGCGTCTCTGCGTCTCAGAGTCTCTGTGTCTCAGCGTCTCTGCGTCTCTGCGTCTCAGAGTCTCTGCGTCTCTGCGTCTCTGCGTCTCAGCGTCTCTGCGTCTCTGCGTCTCAGAGTCTCAGCGCCTCTGCGTCTCTGCGTCTCAGAGTCTCTGTGTCTCAGCGTCTCTGCGTCTCAGAGTCTCTGTGTCTCAGCGTCTCTGCGTCTCAGAGTCTCTGTGTCTCAGCGTCTCTGCGTCTCAGAGTCTCTGTGTCTCAGCGTCTCTGCGTCTCAGAGTCTCTGTGTCTCAGCGTCTCTGCGTCTCAGAGTCTCTGTGTCTCAGCGTCTCTGCGTCTCTGCGTCTCTGCGTCTCAGAGTCTCTGCGTCTCTGCGTCTCTGCGTCTCAGCGCCTCTGCGTCTCTGCGTCTCTGCGTCTCAGAGACTCTGTGTCTCAGCGTCTCTGCGTCTCAGAGTCTCTGTGTCTCAGCGTCTCTGCGTCTCAGAGTCTCTGTGTCTCAGCGTCTCTGCGTCTCAGAGTCTCTGTGTCTCAGCGTCTCTGCGTCTCAGAGTCTCTGTGTCTCAGCGTCTCTGCGTCTCAGAGTCTCTGTGTCTCAGCGTCTCTGCGTCTCAGAGTCTCTGCGTCTCAGCGTCTCTGCGTCTCAGAGTCTCTGTGTCTCAGCGTCTCTGCGTCTCTGCGTCTCTGCGTCTCAGAGTCTCTGCGTCTCTGCGTCCCTGCGTCTCAGCGTCTCTGCGTCTCTGCGTCTCAGCGTCTCTGCGTCTCTGCGTCTCAGCGTCTCAGAGTCTCTGCGTCTCTGCGTCTCAGCGTCTCAGCGTCTCTGCGTCTCAGAGTCTCTGTGTCTCAGCGTCTCTGCGTCTCAGAGTCTCTGTGTCTCAGCGTCTCTGCGTCTCAGCGTCTCTGCGTCTCAGAGTCTCTGTGTCTCAGCGTCTCTGCGTCTCAGCGTCTCTGCGTCTCAGAGTCTCTGTGTCTCAGCGTCTCTGCGTCTCAGAGTCTCTGTGTCTCAGCGTCTCTGCGTCTCTGCGTCTCTGCGTCTCAGAGTCTCTGCGTCTCTGCGTCTCTGCGTCTCAGAGTCTCTGCGTCTCTGCGTCTCTGCGTCTCAGCGCCTCTGCGTCTCTGCGTCTCTGCGTCTCAGAGTCTCTGTGTCTCAGCGTCTCTGCGTCTCAGAGTCTCTGTGTCTCAGCGTCTCTGCGTCTCAGAGTCTCTGTGTCTCAGCGTCTCTGCGTCTCAGAGTCTCTGTGTCTCAGCGTCTCTGCGTCTCAGAGTCTCTGTGTCTCAGCGTCTCTGCGTCTCAGAGTCTCTGTGTCTCAGCGTCTCTGCGTCTCTGCGTCTCTGCGTCTCTGCGTCTCTGCGTCTCAGCGTCTCTGCGTCTCAGCGTCTCAGCGTCTCAGAGTCTCTGCGTCTCTGCGTCTCTGCGTCTCAGCGTCTCTGCGTCTCAGAGTCTCTGTGTCTCAGCGTCTCTGCGTCTCAGAGTCTCTGTGTCTCAGCGTCTCTGTGTCTCAGCGTCTCTGCGTCTCAGAGTCTCTGTGTCTCAGCGTCTCTGCGTCTCAGAGTCTCTGTGTCTCAGCGTCTCTGTGTCTCAGTGTCTCTGCGTCTCAGAGTCTCTGTGTGTCAGCGTCTCTGCGTCTCAGAGTCTCTGTGTCTCAGCGTCTCTGCGTCTCTGCGTCTCTGCGTCTCAGAGTCTCTGCGTCTCTGCGTCTCTGCGTCTCTGCGTCTCTGCGTCTCAGCGTCTCTGCGTCTCTGCGTCTCGCGTCTCTGTGCTCAGCGTCTCTGCGTCTCAGAGTCTCTGTGTCTCAGCGTCTCTGCGTCTCAGAGTCTCTGTGTCTCAGCGTCTCTGCGTCTCAGAGTCTCTGTGTCTCAGCGTCTCTGCGTCTCAGAGTCTCTGTGTCTCAGCGTCTCTGCGTCTCAGAGTCTCTGTGTCTCAGCGTCTCTGCGTCTCAGAGTCTCTGGTCTCAGCGTCTCTGCGTCTCTGCGTCTCTGCGTCTCAGAGTCTCTGCGTCTCTGCGTCTCTGCGTTACAGCGTCTCTGCGTCTCTGCGTCTCAGCGTCTCAGAGTCTCTGCGTCTCTGCGTCTCAGCGTCTCAGCGTCTCTGCGTCTCAGAGTCTCTGTGTCTCAGCGTCTCTGCGTCTCAGAGTCTCTGTGTCTCAGCGTCTCTGTGTCTCAGCGTCTCTGCGTCTCAGAGTCTTTGTGTCTCAGCGTCTCTGCGTCTCTGCGTCTCTGCGTCTCAGAGTCTCTGCGTCTCAGCGTCTCAGCGTCTCTGCGTCTCTGCGTCTCAGCGTCTCAGCGTCTCAGAGTCTCTGCGTCTCTGCGTCTCAGAGTCTCAGAGTCTCTGCGTCTCAGAGTCTCTGTGTCTCAGCGTCTCTGCGTCTCAGAGTCTCTGTGTCTCAGCGTCTCTGCGTCTCAGAGTCTCTGTGTCTCAGCGTCTCTGCGTCTCTGCGTCTTCTCTGCGTCTCAGAGTCTCTGTGTCTCAGAGTCTCTGCGTCTCAGAGTCTCTCCGTCTCTGCGTCTCTGCGTCTCTGCGTCTCAGCGTCTCTGCGTCTCTGCGTCTCAGAGTCTCTGTGTCTCAGCGTCTCTGCGTCTCAGAGTCTCTGTGTCTCAGCGTCTCTGCGTCTCAGAGTCTCTGTGTCTCAGCGTCTCTGCGTCTCAGAGTCTCTGTGTCTCAGCGTCTCTGCGTCTCTGCGTCTCAGAGTCTCTGCGTCTCTGCGTCTCTGCGTCTCTGCGTCTCAGCGCCTCTGCGTCTCTGCGTCTCAGCGTCTCAGAGTCTCTGCGTCTCTGCGTCTCAGCGTCTCAGCGTCTCTGCGTCTCAGAGTCTCTGTGTCTCAGCGTCTCTGCGTCTCAGAGTCTCTGTGTCTCAGCGTCTCTGCGTCTCAGAGTCTCTGTGTCTCAGCGTCTCTGCGTCTCTGCGTCTCAGAGTCTCTGCGTCTCTGCGTCTCTGCGTCTCAGCGTCTCTGTGTCTCAGCGTCTCTGCGTCTCAGAGTCTCTGTGTCTCAGCGTCTCTGCGTCTCAGAGTCTCTGTGTCTCAGCGTCTCTGCGACTCTGCGTCTCAGAGTCTCTGCGTCTCTGCGTCTCTGCGTCTCAGCGTCTCTGCGTCTCTGCGTCTCAGCGTCTCTGCGTCTCTGCGTCTCAGCGTCTCAGAGTCTCTGCGTCTCTGCGTCTCAGCGTCTCTGCGTCTCAGAGTCTCTGTGTCTCAGCGTCTCTGCGTCTCAGAGTCTCTGTGTCTCAGCGTCTCTGCGTCTCAGAGTCTCTGTGTCTCAGCGTCTCTGCGTCTCTGCGTCTCAGAGTCTCTGCGTCTCTGCGTCTCAGCGTCTCAGAGTCTCTGCGTCTCTGCGTCTCTGCGTCTCAGAGACTCTGAGAAGCAGAGACGCTGTGTCTCAGCGTCTCTGCGTCTCAGAGTCTCTGCGTCTCTGCGTCTCAGCGTCTCTGCGTCTCTGCGTCTCTGCGTCTCAGAGTCTCTGCGTCTCTGCGTCTCAGCGTCTCTGCGTCTCTGCGTCTCAGAGTCTCAGAGTCTCTGCGTCTCTGCGTCTCTGCGTCTCAGCGTCTCTGCGTCTCAGCGTCTCTGCGTCTCAGCGTCTCTGCGTCTCAGAGTCTCAGAGTCTCTGCGTCTCTGCGTCTCTGCGTCTCAGTGTCTCAGCGTCTCTGCGTCTCTGCGTCTCAGCGTCTCTGCGTCTCTGCGTCTCAGCGTCTTAGCGTCTCAGAGTCTCTGCGTCTCTGCGTCTCAGAGTCTCTGTGTCTCAGCGTCTCTGCGTCTCAGCGTCTTAGCGTCTCAGAGTCTCTGCGTCTCTGCGTCTCAGAGTCTCTGCGTCTCTGCGTCTCTGCGTCTCAGCGTCTCTGCGTCTCTGCGTCTCAGCGTCTCAGCGTCTCAGAGTCTCTGCGTCTCTGCGTCTCAGTGTCTCTGCGTCTCAGCGTCTCTGCGTCTCAGAGTCTCTGTGTCTCAGCGTCTCTGCGTCTCAGCGTCTCTGCGTCTCAGAGTCTCTGCGTCTCAGTGTCTCTGCGTCTCTGCGTCTCAGCGTCTCTGCGTCTCAGCGTCTCTGCGTCTCAGAGTCTCTGCGTCTCAGCGTCTCTGCGTCTCAGTGTCTCTGTGTCTCAGCGTCTCTGCGTCTCAGAGTCTCTGTGTCTCAGCGTCTCTGCGTCTCAGCGTCTCAGAGTCTCTGCGTCTCTGCGTCTCAGTGTCTCTGCGTCTCTGCGTCTCAGCGTCTCTGCGTCTCAGCGTCTCTGCGTCTCAGCGTCTCTGCGTCTCAGCGTCTCTGCGTCTCAGAGTCTCTGCGTCTCTGCGTCTCTGCGTCTCAGTGTCTCTGCGTCTCTGCGTCTCAGCGTCTCTGCGTCTCAGCGTCTCTGCGTCTCAGAGTCTCTGCGTCTCAGTGTCTCTGCGTCTCTGCGTCTCAGCGTCTCTGCGTCTCAGCGTCTCTGCGTCTCAGCGTCTCTGCGTCTCTGCGTCTCAGCGTCTCTGCGTCTCAGCGTCTCTGCGTCTCAGAGTCTCTGCGTCTCAGTGTCTCTGCGTCTCTGCGTCTCAGCGTCTGTGCGTCTCTGCGTCTCTGCGTCTCAGAGTCTCTGCGTCTCAGTGTCTCTGCGTCTCTGCGTCTCAGTGTCTCTGCGTCTCAGCGTCTGTGCGTCTCAGCGTCTCTGCGTCTCAGAGTCTCTGCGTCTCAGCGTCTCTGCGTCTCAGTGTCTCTGTGTCTCAGCGTCTCAGTGTCTCTGCGTCTCTGCGTCTCAGCGTCTCTGCGTCTCAGCGTCTCTGCGTCTCAGAGTCTCTGCGTCTCAGTGTCTCTGCGTCTCTGCGTCTCAGCGTCTCTGCGTCTCATCGTCTCTGCGTCTCAGAGTCTCTGCGTCTCAGCGTCTCTGCGTCTCAGTGTCTCTGTGTCTCAGCGTCTCTGCGTCTCAGAGTCCCTGTGTCTCAGCGTCTCTGCGTCTCAGCGTCTCAGCGTCTCAGAGTCTCTGCGTCTCTGCGTCTCAGCGTCTCAGCGTCTCAGAGTCTCGGCGTCTCAGAGTCTCGGCGTCTCAGAGTCTCTGCGTCTCAGTGTCTCTGCGTCTCTGCGTCTCAGCGTCTCTGCGTCTCAGAGTCTCTGCGTCTCAGAGTCTCAGAGTCTCTGCGTCTCAGAGTCTCTGCGTCTCAGAGTCTCTGCGTCTCAGAGTCTCTGCGTCTCAGTGTCTCTGCGTCTCAGAGTCTCTGCGTCTCAGCGTCTCAGAGTCTCTGCGTCTCAGAGTCTCTGCGTCTCAGTGTCTCTGCGTCTCAGAGTCTCTGCGTCTCAGAGTCTCTGCGTCTCAGTGTCTCTGCGTCTCAGAGTCTCTGCGTCTCAGTGTCTCTGCGTCTCAGAGTCTCTGCGTCTCAGGGTCTCAGAGTCTCTGCGTCTCAGAGTCTCTGCGTCTCAGAGTCTCTGCGTCTCAGAGTCTCTGCGTCTCAGAGTCTCTGCGTCTCAGCGTCTCAGAGTCTCTGCGTCTCAGCGTCTCAGAGTCTCTGCGTCTCAGAGTCTCTGCGTCTCAGAGTCTCTGCGACTCAGAGTCTCTGCGTCTCAGTGTCTCTGCGTCTCAGCGTCTCAGAGTCTCTGCGTCTCAGAGTCTCTGCGTCTCAGAGTCTCTGCGTCTCAGAGTCTCTGCGTCTCAGAGTCTCTGCGTCTCAGTGTCTCAGCGTCTCTGCGTCTCAGAGTCTCTGCGTCTCAGAGTCTCTGCGTCTCAGAGTCTCTGCGTCTCAGAGTCTCTGCGTCTCAGTGTCTCTGCGTCTCAGATTCTCTGCGTCTCAGAGTCTCTGCGTCTCAGACTCTCTGCGTCTCAGAGTCTCTGCGTCTCAGAGTCTCTGCGTCTCAGAGTCTCTGCGTCTCAGTGTCTCAGTGTCTCTGCGTCTCAGTGTCTCTGCGTCTCAGAGTCTCTGCGTCTCAGCGTCGCAGAGTCTCTGCGTCTCAGAGTCTCTGCGTCTCAGTGTCTCTGCGTCTCAGAGTCTCTGCGTCTCAGAGTCTCTGCGTCTCAGTGTCTCTGCGTCTCAGAGTCTCTGCGTCTCAGAGTCTCTGCGTCTCAGCGTCTCTGCGTCTCAGCGTCTCTGCGTCTCAGAGTCTCTGCGTCTCAGCGTCTCAGAGTCTCTGCGTCTCAGCGTCTCAGAGTCTCTGCGTCTCAGAGTCTCTGCGTCTCAGTGTCTCTGCGTCTCAGTGTCTCTGCGTCTCAGAGTCTCTACGTCTCAGAGTCTCTGCGACTCAGAGTCTCTGCGTCTCAGAGTCTCTGCGTCTCAGATTCTCTGCGTCTCAGAGTCTCTGCGTCTCAGTGTCTCTGCGTCTCAGAGTCTCTGCGTCTCAGAGTCTCTGCGTCTCAGACTCTCTGCGTCTCAGAGTCTCTGCGTCTCAGAGTCTCTGCGTCTCAGAGTCTCTGCGTCTCAGAGTCTCTGCGTCTCCGTGTCTCTGCGTCTCAGAGTCTCTTCGTCTCAAAGTCTCTGCGTCTCAGAGTCTCTGCGTCTCAGAATCTCTGCGTCTCAGATTCTCTGCGTCTCAGTGTCACTGCGTCTCAGAGTCTCTGCGTCTCAGAGTCTCTGCGACTCAGAGTCGATGCGTCTCAGTGTCTCTGCGTCTCAGAGTCTCTGCATCTCAGTATCTCTGCGTCTCAGTGTCTCTGCGTCTCAGAGTCTCTGCGTCTCTGCGCCTCAGCGTCTCAGAGTCTCTGCATCTCAGAGTCTCTGCGTCTCAGTGTCTCTGCGTCTCAGAGTCTCTGCGTCTCAGAGTCTCTGCGTCTCAGTGTCTCTGCGTCTCAGAGTCTCTGCGTCTCAGCGTCTCAGTGTCTCTGCGTCTCAGAGTCTCTGCGTCTCAGCGTCTCAGAGTCTCTGCGTCTCAGAGTCTCTGCGTCTCAGTGTCTCTGCGTCTCAGAGTCTCTGCGTCTCAGTGTCTCTGCGTCTCAGAGTCTCTGCGTCTCAGTGTCTCTGCGTCTCAGAGTCTCTGCGTCTCAGAGTCTCTGCGTCTCAGTGTCTCTGCGTCTCAGAGTCTCTGCGTCTCAGCGTCTCAGTGTCTCTGCGTCTCAGAGTCTCTGCGTCTCAGCGTCTCAGAGTCTCTGCGTCTCAGAGTCTCTGCGTCTCAGTGTCTCTGCGTCTCAGAGTCTCTGCGTCTCAGTGTCTCTGCGTCTCAGAGTCTCTGCGTCTCAGAGTCTCTGCGTCTCAGTGTCTCTGCGTCTCAGAGTCTCTGCGTCTCAGTGTCTCTGCGTCTCAGCGTCTCAGTCTCTCTGCGTCTCAGCGTCTCAGCGTCTCAGAGTCTTTGCGTCTCAGTGTCTCTGCGTCTCAGAGTCTCTGCGTCTCAGTGTCTCTGCGTCTCAGCGTCTCAGTCTCTCTGCGTCTCAGAGTCTCTGCGTCTCAGAGTCTCTGCGTCTCAGTGTCTCTGCGTCTCAGAGTCTCTGCGTCTCAGAGTCTCTGCGTCTCACAGTCTCTGCGTCTCAGTGTCTCTGCGTCTCAGCGTCTCAGTCTCTCTGCGTCTCAGAGACTCTGCGTCTCAGAGTATCTGCGTCTCAGAGTCTCTGCGTCTCAGAGTCTCTGCGTCTCACAGTCTCTGCGTCTCAGTGTCTCTGCGTCTCAGAGTCTCTGCGTCTCAGAGTCTCTGCGTCTCAGTGTCTCTGCGTCTCAGAGTCTCTGCGTCTCAGTGTCTCTGCGTCTCAGAGTCTCTGCGTCTCAGAGTCTCTGCGTCTCAGTGTCTCTGCGTCTCTGCGTCTCAGCGTCTCTGCGTCTCTGAGTCTCTGCGTCTCAGTGTCTCTGCGTCTCAGAGTCTCTGCGTCTCAGAGTCTCTGCGTCTCAGTGTCTCTGCGTCTCAGAGTCTCTGCGTCTCAGTGTCTCTGCGTCTCAGCGTCTCAGTCTCTCTGCGTCTCAGCGTCTCAGCGTCTCAGAGTCTTTGCGTCTCAGTGTCTCTGCGTCTCAGAGTCTCTGCGTCTCAGCGTCTCAGAGTCTCTGCGTCTCAGAGTCTCTGCGTCTCAGTGTCTCTGCGTCTCAGAGTCTCTGCGTCTCAGCGTCTCAGAGTCTCTGCGTCTCAGAGTCTCTGCGTCTCAGTATCTCTGCATCTCAGAGTCTCTGCGTCTCAGAGTCTCTGCGTCTCAGTGTCTCTGCGTCTCAGAGTCTCTGCGTCTCAGTGTCTCTGCGTCTCAGCGTCTCAGTCTCTCTGCGTCTCAGCGTCTCAGCGTCTCAGTCTCTGCGTCTCAGTGTCTCTGCGTCTCAGCGTCTCAGTCTCTCTGCGTCTCAGTGTCTCTGCGTCTCTGAGTCTCTGCGTCTCAGTGTCTCTGCGTCTCAGAGTCTCTGCGTCTCAGAGTCTCTGAGTCACACAGTCTCTGCGTCTCAGTGTCTCTGCGTCTCAGCGTCTCAGTCTCTCTGCGTCTCAGAGTCTCTGCGTCTCAGAGTCTCAGCGTCTCAGTGTCTCTGCGTCTCAGTGTCTCTGCGTCTCTGCGTCTCAGCGTCTCTGCGTCTCAGCGTCTCTGCGTCTCAGAGTCTCTGCGTCTGAGCGTCTCTGCGTCTCAGTGTCTCTGTGTCTCAGCGTCTCTGCGTCTCAGAGTCTCTGTGTCTCAGCGTCTCTGCGTCTCTGCGTCTCAGCGTCTCTGCGTCTCTGCGTCTCAGCGTCTCAGAGTCTCGGCGTCTCAGAGTCTCGGCGTCTCAGAGTCTCTGCGTCTCAGTGTCTCTGCGTCTCTGCGTCTCAGCGTCTCTGCGTCTCAGTGTCTCTGCGTCTCAGAGTCTCTGCGTCTCAGAGTCTCTGCGTCTCAGAGTCTCTGCGTCTCAGTGTCTCTGCGTCTCAGAGTCTCTGCGTCTCAGCGTCTCAGAGTCTCTGCGTCTCAGAGTCTCTGCGTCTCAGTGTCTCTGCGTCTCAGAGTCTCTGCGTCTCTGCGTCTCAGTGTCTCTGCGTCTCAGAGTCTCTGCGTCTCAGGGTCTCAGAGTCTCTGCGTCTCAGAGTCTCTGCGTCTCAGAGTCTCTGCGTCTCAGAGTCTCTGCGTCTCAGAGTCTCTGCGTCTCAGCGTCTCAGAGTCTCTGCGTCTCAGAGTCTCTGCGTCTCAGTGTCTCTGCGTCTCAGAGTCTCTGCGTCTCAGTGTCTCTGCGTCTCAGAGTCTCTGCGTCTCAGTGTCTCTGCGTCTGAGAGTCTCTGCGTCTCAGGGTCTCAGAGTCTCTGCGTCTCAGAGTCTCTGCGTCTCAGAGTCTCTGCGTCTCAGAGTCTCTGCGTCTCAGAGTCTCTGCGTCTCAGCGTCTAAGAGTCTCTGCGTCTCAGCATCTCAGAGTCTCTGCGTCTCAGAGTCTCTGCGTCTCAGAGTCTCTGCGACTCAGAGTCTCTGCGTCTCAGTGTCTCTGCGTCTCAGCGTCTCAGAGTCTCTACGTCTCAGAGTCTCTGCGTCTCAGAGTCTCTGCGTCTCAGAGTCTCTGCGTCTCAGAGTCTCTGCGTCTCAGAGTCTCTGCGTCTCAGTGTCTCAGCGTCTCTGCGTCTCAGAGTCTCTGCGTCTCAGAGTCTCTGCGTCTCAGAGTCTCTGCGTCTCAGAGTCTCTGCGTCTCAGTGTCTCTGCGTCTCAGAGTCTCTGCGTCTCAGAGTCTCTGCGTCTCAGTGTCTCTGCGTCTCAGCGTCTCTGCGTCTCAGAGTCTCTGCGTCTCAGCGTCTCAGAGTCTCTGCGTCTCAGCGTCTCAGAGTCTCTGCGTCTCAGAGTCTCTGCGTCTCAGTGTCTCTGCGTCTCAGAGTCTCTACGTCTCAGAGTCTCTGCGTCTCAGAGTCTCTGCGTCTCAGAGTCTCTGCGTCTCAGAGTCTCTGAGTCTCAGTGTCTCAGTGTCTCTGCGTCTCAGAGTCTCTGCGTCTCAGAGTCTCTGCGTCTCAGAGTCTCTGCGTCTCAGAGTCTCTGCGTCTCAGTGTCTCAGTGTCTCTGCGTCTCAGAGTCTCTGCGTCTCAGAGTCTCTGCGTCTCAGAGTCTCTGCGTCTCAGTGTCTCTGCGTCTCAGAGTCTCTGCGTCTCAGAGTCTCTGCGTCTCAGACTCTCTGCGTCTCAGAGTCTCTGCGTCTCAGAGTCTCTGCGTCTCAGAGTCTCTGCGTCTCAGAGTCTCTGCGTCTCCGAGTCTCTTCGTCTCAGAGTCTCTGCGTCTCAGAGTCTCTGCGACTCAGAGTCTCTGCGTCTCAGAATCTCTGCGTCTCAGATTCTCTGCGTCTCAGTGTCACTGCGTCTCAGAGTCTCTGCGTCTCAGAGTCTCTGCGACTCAGAGTCGATGCGTCTCAGTGTCTCTGCGTCTCAGAGTCTCTGCATCTCAGTATCTCTGCGTCTCAGTGTCTCTGCGTCTCAGAGTCTCTGCGTCTCTGCGTCTCAGCGTCTCAGAGTCTCTGCGTCTCAGAGTCTCTGCGTCTCAGTGTCTCTGCGTCTCAGAGTCTCTGCGTCTCAGAGTCTCTGCGTCTCAGTGTCTCTGCGTCTCAGAGTCTCTGCGTCTCAGCGTCTCAGTGTCTCTGCGTCTCAGAGTCTCTGCGTCTCAGCGTCTCAGAGTCTCTGCGTCTCAGAGTCTCTGCGTCTCAGTGTCTCTGCGTCTCAGAGTCTCTGCGTCTCAGTGTCTCTGCGTCTCAGAGTCTCTGCGTCTCAGTGTCTCTGCGTCTCAGATTCTCTGCGTCTCAGAGTCTCTGCGTCTCAGTGTCTCTGCGTCTCAGAGTCTCTGCGTCTCAGCGTCTCAGTGTCTCTGCGTCTCAGAGTCTCTGCGTCTCAGCGTCTCAGAGTCTCTGCGTCTCAGAGTCTCTGCGTCTCAGTGTCTCTGCGTCTCAGAGTCTCTGCGTCTCAGTGTCTCTGCGTCTCAGAGTCTCTGCGTCTCAGAGTCTCTGCGTCTCAGTGTCTCTGCGTCTCAGAGTCTCTGCGTCTCAGTGTCTCTGCGTCTCAGCGTCTCAGTCTCTCTGCGTCTCAGCGTCTCAGCGTCTCAGAGTCTTTGCGTCTCAGTGTCTCTGCGTCTCAGAGTCTCTGCGTCTCAGTGTCTCTGCGTCTCAGCGTCTCAGTCTCTCTGCGTCTCAGAGTCTCTGCGTCTCAGAGTCTCTGCGTCTCATTGTCTCTGCGTCTCAGAGTCTCTGCGTCTCAGAGTCTCTGCGTCTCACAGTCTCTGCGTCTCAGTGTCTCTGCGTCTCAGCGTCTCAGTCTCTCTGCGTCTCAGAGACTCTGCGTCTCAGAGTCTCTGCGTCTGAGTCTCTGCGTCTCAGAGTCTCTGCGTCTCAGAGTCTCTGCGTCTCAGAGTCTCTGCGTCTCACAGTCTCTGCGTCTCAGAGTCTCTGCGTCTCAGAGTCTCTGCGTCTCAGAGTCTCTGCGTCTCAGTGTCTCTGCGTCTCAGAGTCTCTGCGTCTCAGAGTCTCTGCGTCTCAGTGTCTCTGCGTCTCAGAGTCTCTGCGTCTCAGTGTCTCTGCGTCTCAGAGTCTCTGCGTCTCAGAGTCTCTGCGTCTCAGTGTCTCTGCGTCTCTGCGTCTCAGCGTCTCTGCGTCTCTGAGTCTCTGCGTCTCAGTGTCTCTGCGTCTCAGAGTCTCTGCGTCTCAGAGTCTCTGCGTCTCAGTGTCTCTGCGTCTCAGAGTCTCTGCGTCTCAGTGTCTCTGCGTCTCAGCATCTCAGTCTCTCTGCGTCTCAGCGTCTCAGCGTCTCAGAGTCTTTGCGTCTCAGTTTCTCTGCGTCTCAGAGTCTCTGCGTCTCTGCGTCTCAGTGTCTCTGCGTCTCAGAGTCTCTGCGTCTCTGCGTCTCAGCGTCTCAGAGTCTCTGCGTCTCAGAGTCTCTGCGTCTCAGAGTCTCTGCGTCTCAGAGTCTCTGCGTCTCTGCGTCTCTGAGTCTCAGCGTCTCAGATTCTCTGCGTCTAAGAGTCTCTGTGTCTCAGAGTCTCTGCGTCTCAGAGTCTCTGCGTCTCAGAGTCTCTGCGTCTCAGAGTTTCTGCGTCTCTGAGTCTCTGCGTCTCTGCGTCTCAGAGTCTCAGAGTCTCTGCGTCTCTGCGTCTCAGAATCTCTGCGTCTCAGAGACTCTGCGTCTCAGAGTCTCTGCGTCTCAGAGTCTCTGCGTCTCTGCGTCTCAGAGTCTCTGCGTCTCAGCGTCTCAGAGTCTCTGCGTTTCAGAGTCTCTGCGTCTCAGTCTCTCTGCGTCTCAGAGTCTCTGCGTCTCAGAGTCTCTGCGTCTCTGCGTCTCAGAGTCTCTGCGTCTCTGCGTCTCAGAGTCTCTGCGTCTCTGCGTCTCAGAGTCTCTGAATCTCAGAATCTCTGCGTCTCTGCGTCTCAGAGTCTCTGCGTCTCTGCGTCTCAGCGTCTCAGAGTCTCTGCGTCTAAGAGTCTCTGCGTCTCAGAGTCTCTGCGTCTCAGAGTCTCTGAATCTCAGAGTCTCTGCGTCTCTGCGTCTCAGAGACTCTGCGTCTCTGCGTCTCAGAGTCTCTGCGTCTCTGCGTCTCAGAGTCTCTGCGTCTCTGCGTCTCAGCGTCTCAGAGTCTCAGCGTCTCAGAGTCTCTGCGTCTCAGAGTCTCAGAGTCTCTGCGTCTCAGAGTCATTGCGTCTCAGAGTCTCTACGTCTCAGAGTCTCTGCGTCTCTGCGTCTCAGAGTCTCGGCGTCTCTGCGTCTCAGAGTCTCTGCGTCTCAGAGTCTCTGCGTCTCAGAGTCTCATAGTCTCTGTGTCTCAGAGTCTCTGCATCTCTGCGTCTCAGAGTCTCTGCGTCTCTGCGTCTAAGAGTCTCTGCGTCTCAGAGTCTCTGCGTCTCAGAGTCTCGGCGTCTCTGCGTCTCAGAGACTCTGCGTCTCAGAGTCTCTGCGTCTCAGAGTCTCTGCGTCTCTGCGTCTAAGAGTCTCTGCGTCTCAGAGTCTCTGCGTCTCAGTGTCTCTGCGTCTCTTCGTCTCTGAGTCTCAGAGTCTCTGCGTCTCTGCGTCTCAGCGTCTCTTCGTCTCAGAGTCTCAGAGTCTCTGCGTCTCAGAGTCTCTGCGTCTCAGAGTCTCAGAGTCTCTGCGTCTCAGAGTCTCAGAGTCTCTGCGTCTCTGCGTCTCAGCGTCTCTTCGTCTCAGAGTCTCAGAGTCTCTGCTTCTCAGAGTCTCTGCGTCTCTGTGTCTCAGAGTCTCTGCGTCTCTGCGTCTCAGAGTCTCTGCGTCTCTGCGTCTCATAGTCTGTGCGTCTCAGAGTCTCAGAGTCTCTGCGTCTCAGAGTCTCTGCGTCTCTTCGTCTCAGAGTCTCTGCGTCTCTGCGTCTCAGAGTCTCTGCGTCTCAGAGTCTCTGCGTCTCAGAGTCTCAGAGTCTCTGCGTCTCAGAGTCTCAGAGTCTCTGCGTCTCTGCGTCTCAGAGTCTCTGCGTCTCTGCGTCTCAGAGTCTCAGAGTCTCTGCGTCTCAGAGGCTCTGAGTCCCTGCGTCTCTGCGTCTCAGAGTCTCTGCGTCTCTGCGTCTCAGAGTCTCTGCGTCTCTGCGTCTCAGAGTCTCTGCGTCCCTGCGTCTCAGAGTCTCATAGTCTCTGCTTCTCAGAGTCTGTGCATCTCTGCATCTTAGAGTCTCAGAGTCTCAGAGTCTCTGCGTCTCTGCGTCTCAGAGTCTCAGAGTCTCTGCGTCTCAGAGTCTCTGCGTCTCAGCGTCTCAGAGTCTCTGCGTCTCTGCGTCTCAGCGTCTCAGAGTCTCTGCGTCTCAGCGTCTCAGAGTCTCTGCGTCTCAGAGTCTCTGCTTCTCAGAGTCTCTGCGTCTGAGAGTCTCTGCGTCTCAGCGTCTCTGCGTCTCAGAGTCTCTGTGTCTCTGCGTCTAAGAGTCACTGCGTCTCTGCGTCTCAGAGTCTCAGAGTCTCTGCGTATCTGCGTCTCAGAGTCTGTGCGTCTCTGCGTCTCAGAGACTCAGAGTCTCTGCGTCTCAGAGTCTCTGCGTCTCAGAGTCTCAGAGTCTCTGCGTCTCTGAGTCTCTGCGTCTCAGAGTCTCTGCGTCTCTGCGTCTCTGCGTCTCAGAGTCTCTGCGTCTCTGCGTCTCAGAGTCTCTGCGTCTCTGCGTCTCAGAGTCTCTGCGTCTCTGCGTCTCATAGTCTGTGCGTCTCAGAGTCTCAGAGTCTCTGCGTCTCAGAGTCTCTGCGTCTCTTCGTCTCAGAGTCTCTGCGTCTCTGCGTCTCAGAGTCTCTGCGTCTCAGAGTCTCTGCGTCTCAGAGTCTCAGAGTCTCTGCGTCTCAGAGTCTCAGAGTCTCAGAGTCTCTGCGTCTCTGCGTCTCAGAGTCTCTGCGTCTCTGCGTCTCAGAGTCTCAGAGTCTCTGCGTCTCAGAGGCTCTGAGTCCCTGCGTCTCTGCGTCTCAGAGTCTCTGCGTCTCTGCGTCTCAGAGTCTCTGCGTCTCTGCGTCTCAGAGTCTCTGCGTCCCTGCGTCTCAGAGTCTCATAGTCTCTGCTTCTCAGAGTCTGTGCATCTCTGCATCTTAGAGTCTCAGAGTCTCAGAGTCTCTGCGTCTCTGCGTCTCAGAGTCTCAGAGTCTCTGCGTCTCAGAGTCTCTGCGTCTCAGCGTCTCAGAGTCTCTGCGTCTCAGAGTCTCTGCGTCTCTGCGTCTCAGCGTCTCAGAGTCTCTGCGTCTCAGCGTCTCAGAGTCTCTGCGTCTCAGAGTCTCTGCTTCTCAGAGTCTCTGCGTCTGAGAGTCTCTGCGTCTCTGCGTCTCAGTGTCTCGGCGACTCAGAGTCTCTGTGTCTCTGCGTCTAAGAGTCACTGCGTCTCTGCGTCTCAGAGTCTCAGAGTCTCTGCGTATCTGCGTCTCAGAGTCTGTGCGTCTCTGCGTCTCAGAGACTCAGAGTCTCTGCGTCTCAGAGTCTCTGCGTCTCAGAGTCTCAGAGTCTCTGCGTCTCTGAGTCTCTGCGTCTCAGAGTCTCTGCGTCTCTGCGTCTCTGCGTCTCAGAGTCTCTGCGTCTCTGCGTCTCAGAGTCTCTGCGTCTCTGCGTCTCAGAGTCTCTGCGTCTCTGCGTCTCAGCATCTCAGAGTCTCAGCGTCTCAGAGTCTCTGCGTCTAAGAGTCTGTGCGTCTCAGAGCCTCTGCGTCTCAGAGTCTGTGCGTCTAAGAGTCTGTGCGTCTCAGAGTCTCTGCGTCTCAGAGTCTCTGCGTCGAAGAGTCTGTGCATCTCAGAGTCTCTGTGTCTCACAGTCTCAGCGTCTCAGAGTCTCTGCGTCTCAGATTCTCTGCGTCTCAGAGTCTCTGCGTCTCTGCGTCTCAGAGTCTCTGCGTCTCTGCGTGTCAGAGTCTCTGCGTCTCAGAGTCTCTGCGTCTCTGCGTCTCAGAGTCTCAGACTCTCTGCGTCTCTGCGTCTCAGAGTCTCTGCGTCTCTGCGTCTCTGCGTCTCAGAGTCTCTGCGTCTCAGAGTCTCTGCGTCACTGCGTCTCAGAGTCTTTGCGTCTCTGCGTCTCAGTGTCTCTGTGTCTCAGTGTCTCTGTGTCTCTGAGTCTCTGCGTCTCAGAGCCTCTGCGTCTCAGAGTCTCTGCGTCTCAGAGTCTCTGCGTCTCAGCGTCTCAGAGTCTCTGCGTCTCTGCGTCTCAGAGTCTCTGCGTCTCAGAGTCTCTGCGTCTCTGCGTCTCAGAGTCTCTACGTCTCA
This sequence comes from Carcharhinus amblyrhynchos, assembly GCF_965287045.1. Classification (NCBI taxonomy): domain Eukaryota; kingdom Metazoa; phylum Chordata; class Chondrichthyes; order Carcharhiniformes; family Carcharhinidae; genus Carcharhinus; species Carcharhinus amblyrhynchos. Next base: position 38,873 of record NW_027649858.1, read on the forward strand.
GAGTCTCTGCGTCTCAGAGTCTCTGCGTCTCAGAGTCTCTGCGTCTCAGAGTCTCTGCGTCTCAGAGTCTCTGCGTCTCTGCGTCTCAGAGTCTCTACGTCTCAGAGTCTCTGCGTCTCAGAGTCTCTGCGTCTCAGAGTCTCTGCGTCTCAGAGTCTCTGCGTCTCTGCGTCTCAGAGTCTCTGCGTCTCTGCGTCTCAGAGTCTCTGCGTCTCTGCGTCTCAGAGTGTCTGCGCCTCTGCGTCTCTGCGTCTCAGAGTCTCTGCGTCTCTGCGTCTCTGCGTCTCAGAGTCTCAGAGTCTCTGCGTTCTGCGTCTCAGAGTCTCTGCGTCTCTGCGTCTCTGCGTCTCAGAGTCTCAGAGTCTCTGCGTCTCAGAGTCTCTGCGTCTCTGCGTCTCAGCGTCTCTGAGTCTCAGCGTCTCAGAGTCTCTGCGTCTAAGAGTCTCTCTGCCTCAGAGTTTCTGCGTCTCTGAGTCTCTGCGTCTCTGCGTCTCAGAGTCTCAGAGTCTCTGCGTCTCTGCGTCTCAGAATCTCTGCGTCTCAGAGACTCTGCGTCTCAGAGTCTCTGCGTCTCAGAGTCTCTGCGTCTCTGCGTCTCAGAGTCTCTGCGTCTCAGAGTCTCTGCGTCTCTGCGTCTCAGAGTCTCTGCGTCTCAGCGTCTCAGAGTCTCTGCGTTTCAGAGTCTCTGCGTCTCAGTCTCTCTGCGTCTCAGAGTCTCTGCGTCTCAGAGTCTATGCGTCTCAGAGTCTCAGTGTCTCTGCGTCTCAGAGTCTCAGAGTCTCTGCGTCTCTGCGTCTCAGAGTCTCTGCGTCTCTGCGTCTCTGCGTCTCAGAGTCTCTGCGTCTCTGCGTCTCAGAGTCTCTGCGTCTCTGCGTCTCAGAGTCTCTGCATCTCAGAGTCTCTGCGTCCCCCAACCCTGAACTCGGTCCCCAAGTACTGTCCCCTAACCCTGAACCCTGAACTCTGACCCCAAGTACAGTCCCCCAACACTGAACCCTGACCCCTGACCCCAAGTACAGTCCCCCAACCCTGAACCCTGAACCCTGACCCCGAGTACAGTCCCCCAACCCTGAACCCTGACCCCTGACCCCAAGTACAGTCCCCCAACCCTGAACCCCGAGCCCGGAACCCAAGTACAGTCCCCCAACCCTGAACCCTGACCCCTGATCCGAAGTACAGTCCCTCAACCCTGAACCCCGAACCCTGACCCCAAGAACAGTCCCCGAACCCTAAACCCTGAACCCTGACGCCAAGAACAGTCCCCCAACCCTGAACGCCGAACCCTGACCCCAAGTAGAGTCCCCCAACCCTGAACTCTGACCCCAAGTACAGTCCCCCAACCCTGAACCCTGACCCCAAGTACAGTCGCCCAACCCGGAACCCTGACCCCAAGTACAGTCCCCAACCCTGAACCCTGAACTCTGACCCCAAGTACAGTCCCCCAACCCTGAACCCTGACCCCTGACCCCAAGTACAGCCCCCCAACCCTGAACCCTGACGCCAAGTACAGTCCCCCACCCCTGAACCATGAACCCGAACCCAAGTACAGTCCCCCAATCCTGAACCCTGACGCCAAGAACAGTCCCCCAACACTGAACCCTGACCCCAAGTACAGTCCCCCAACACTGAACCCTGACCCCAAGTACAGTCCCCCAACACTGAACACTGACCCCAAGTACAGTCCCCCAACCCTGAACCCCGAACCCTGACCCCAAGTACAGTCCTGGAACCCTGAACCCTGAACTCTGACCACAAATACAGTCCCCCAACCCTGAAACCTGATCCCTGACCCCAAGTACACTCCCCCAACACTGAACCCTGACCCCTGACCCCAAGTACAGTCCCCCAATCCTGAACGCCGAACCCTGACCCCAAGTACAGTCCCCCAACACTGAAGCCTGACCCCAAGTACAGTCCCGCAACCCTGAACTCTGACCCCAAGTACAGTCCCCCAACCCTGAACTGGGATCCCCAGTACAGTCCCCCAAACTTGAACCCCGAACCCTGACCCCAAGTACAGTCTCCAACCCTGAACCCCGAACCCTGAAACCAAGTACAGTCTCCCAACCCTGAACCCTGACCCCAAGTACAGACCCCCAACCCTGAACCCTGACCCCAAGTACAGTCGCCCAACCATGAACCCTTAACCCTGACCCCAAGTACAGTCCCCCAACCCTGAACCCTGACCCCAGACCCCAAGTACAGTCCCCCAATCCTGAACCCCGAACCCTGACCACAAGTACAGTCGCCCAACCCTGAACTCTGACCCCACATACAGTCCCAAACTCTGAAACCTGAACTCTGACCCCAAGTACAGTTCCCCAACCCTGAACCCTGGCCCCAATGACAAGTCACCCAAACCTGAACCCTGAGCCCAAGTACAGTCCCCCAACCCTGAACCCTGACCCCTGACCCCAAGTACAGTCCGCCAACCCTGAACCCTGAACTCTGACGCCAAGTAGAGTCCCACAACCCTGAACCCTGACCCCTGACCCCAAGTACAGTGCCCCAACTCTGAACCCTGACCCCTGTCCCCATGTACAGTCCCCCAACCCTGAACCCTGAACTCTGACGCCAAGTAATGTCCCCAAACCCTGAATCCTGACCCCTGACCCCAAGTACAGTCCCGCAACACTGAACACTGAACCCTGACATCAAGTACAGTCCCCGAATCCTGAACCCTGAACCCTGACCCCAAGTACAGTCCCCCAACACTGAACCCTGACCCCTGACCCCAAGTACAGTCCCCCAACCCTGAACCCCGAACCCTGACATCAAGTACAGTCCCCGAACCCTGAACCCTGAACCCTGACCGCAAGTACAGTCCCCCAACCCTGAACCCTGACCCCAAGTACAGTCCCCCAACCCTGAACCCCAAAACCTGACCCCAAGTACAGTCCCCCAAACCTGAACTCTGAACTCCGACCCCAAGTACAGTCCCTCAACCCTGAACCCTGACACCAAGTACAGTGCCCCAAACCTGAACCCTGAACTCTGACCCCAAGTAGAGTCCCCCAACACTGAACCCTGACCCCAAGTACAGTCCCCCAACAGTGAACCCCGAACTCTGACCTCAGGTACAGGCCCCCAACCTTGAACCCTGAACCCTGATCTCTGACCCCAAGTACAGTCCCCCAACCCTGTACTCTGACCACAAGTACAGTCCCCCAACTATGGACCCTGACCCCTGACCCCATGTACAGTCACCCAAACCTGAACCCTGACCCCTGACCCCAAGTACAGTTCACCCAACCCAGAACCCCGAAACCTGACCCCAAGTACAGTCCCCCAACCCTGAACTCGGTCCCCAAGTACTGTCCCCTAACCCTGAACCCTGAACTCTGACCCCAAGTACAGTCCCCCAACACTGAACCCTGACCCCTGAGCCCAAGTACAGTCCCCCAACCCTGAACCCTGAACCCTGACCCCGAGTACAGTCCCCCAACCCTGAACCCTGACCCCTGACACCAAGTACAGTCCCCCAACCCTGAACCCCGATCCCGGAACCCAAGTACAGTCCCCCAACCCTGAACCCTGACCCCTGACCCCAAGTACAGTCCCCCAACCCTGAATCCCGAACCCTGACCTCAAGTACAGTCACCCAACCCTGACCCCTGATCCGAAGTACAGTCCCTCAACCCTGAACCCCGAACCCTGACCCCAAGAACAGTCCCCCAACCCTAAACCCTGAACCCTGACTCCAAGCACAGTCCCCCAATCCTGAACCCTGAACCCTGACCCCAATACAGTCCCCAACCTGAACCCTGACGCCAAGAACAGTCCCCCAACCCTGAACGCCGAACCCTGACCCCAAGTAGAGTCCCCTAACCCTGAACCCTGACCACTGACCCCAAGTACAGTCCCCCAACCCTGAACTCTGACCCCAAGTACAGTCCCCCAACCCTGAACCCTGACCCCAAGTACAGTCGCCCAACCCTGAACCCTGACCCCAAGTACAGTCGCCCAACCCTGAACCCTGAACCATGACCCCGAGTACAATCCCCCAACCCTGAACCCTGACCCAAAGTACAGTCCCCAAACCTGAACCCCGAACCCTGACCCCAAGTACAATCCCCCAACCCTGAACCCTGACCCCAAGTACAGTCCCTCAACCCTGAACCCTGACCCCTGACGCCAAGAACATGCCCCCACCCCTGAAACCTGAACCCTGACCCCAAGTAAGGTCCCCCAACCCTGAACCCTGACCCCAATTACAGTACCCCAACACTGAACCCTGACCCCAAGTACAGTCCCCCAACACTGAACCCTGACCCCTGACCCCAAGTACAGTCCCCCAACACTGAACCCTGACCCCTGACCCCAAGTACAGTCCCCCAACCCTGAACCCCGAACCCTGACCCCAAGTAGAGTCCCCCAACCCTCAATCCTGAACCCTGACCCCGAGTACATGCCCCAAACCTGAACCCTGACCCCTGACCCCTGCCCCAGAGTTCATTCCCCCAACCCTGAACACTGACCACTGACCTCAAGTACAGTCCCTCAACCCTGAACCCTGACCCCAAGTACAGTCCCCCAAGCCTGAAACCCTGACCCCAGATACAGTCCCTCAACCCTGAACCCTGACCCCAAGTACAATCCTCCAATTCTGATCTCTGACCCCAAGTACAGTCCCCCAGCCCTGAACCCTGACCCCAAGTACAGTCACCCAACCCTGAACCCTGACCCCAAGTACATGCACCCAAACCTGAACCCCGAACCCTAAACCCAAGTACAGTCCCCCAACCCTGAACCCCGAACTCTGACCCCAAGTAGAGTCCCCCAACCCAGAACCCCGAAACCTGACCCCAAATAGAGTCCCCCAACCCTGAAACCCTGACCCCAAGAACAGTCCCCCAACCCTGAACTGGGATCCCCAGTACAGTCCCCCAAACTTGAACCCCAAACCCTGACCCCAAGTACAGTCTCCAACCCTGAACCCCGAACCCTGACCCCAAGTACAGTCTCCCAACCCTGAACCCTGAACCCTGACCCCAAGTACAGTCCCCCAACCCTGAACCGTGACCCCAAGTACAGTCGCCCAACCCTGAACCCTTAACCCTGACCCCAAGTACAGTCCCCCAACCCTGAACCCTGACCCCTGACCCCAAGTACAGTCCCCCAATCCTGAACCCCGAACCCTGACCACAAGTACAGTCGCCCAACCCTGAACTCTGACCCCACGTACAGTCCCAAACCCTGAACCCTGAACTCCGACCCCAAGTACAGTTCCCCAACCCTGAACCCTGACCCCAATGACAGTCACCCAACCCTGAACCCTGACCCCAAGTACAGTCCCCCAAACCTGAACCCTGACACCTAAACCCAAGTACAGTCCCCCAACACTGAACCCTGACCCCTGACCCCAAGTACAATCCCCCAACCCTGAACCCTGAACTCTGACCCCAAGTATAGTCCCACAACCCTGAACCCTAACCCCTGACCCCAAGTACAGTCCCCCAACCCTGAACCCCGAACCCTGACCCCAAGTACAGTCCCCCAACCCTGAGCCCTGACCCCTGTCCCCAAGTACAGTCCCCCAACCCTGAACCCTGAACTCTGACGCCAAGTACAGTCCCCGAACCCTGAACCCTGAACCCTGACCCCAAGTACAGTCCCCCAACACTGAACCCTGACCCCTGTCCCCATGTACAGTCCCCCAACCCTGAACCCTGAACTCTGACGCCAAGTAATGTCCCCAAACCCTGAATCCTGACCCCTGACCCCAAGTACAGTCCCGCAACACTGAACACTGAACCCTGACATCAAGTACAGTCCCCGAATCCTGAACCCTGAACCCTGACCTCAAGTACAGTCCCCCAACACTGAACCCTGACCCCTGACCCCAAGTACAGTCCCCCAACCCTGAACCCCGAACCCTGACATCAAGTACAGTCCCCGAACCCTGAACCCTGAACCCTGAACCCTGACCGCAAGTACAGTCCCCCAACCCTGAACCCTGACCCCAAGTACAGTCCCCCAACACTGAACCCCAAAACCTGACCCCAAGTACAGTCCCCCAAACCTGAACTCTGAACTCCGACCCCAAGTACAGTCCCTCAACCCTGAACCCTGACACCAAGTACAGTGCCCCAAACCTGAACCCTGAACTCTGACCCCAAGTAGAGTCCCCCAACACTGAACCCTGACCCCAAGTACAGTCCCCCAACAGTGAACCCCGAACTCTGACCTCAGGTACAGGCCCCCAACCTTGAACCCTGAACCCTGACCCCAAGTACAGTCGCCCAACCCTGAACCCTGATCTCTGACCCCAAGTACAGTCCCCCAACCCTGTACTCTGACCACAAGTACAGTCCCCCAACTATGGACCCTGACCCCTGACCCCATGTACAGTCACCCAAACCTGAACCCTGACCCCTGACCCCATGTACAGTTCACCCAACCCAGAACCCCGAAACCTGACCCCAAGTACAGTCCCCCAACCCTGAACTCGGTCCCCAAGTACTGTCCCCTAACCCTGAACCCTGAACTCTGACCCCAAGTACAGTCCCCCAACACTGAACCCTGACCCCTGACCCCAAGTACAGTCCCCCAACCCTGAACCCTGAACCCTGACCCCGAGTACAGTCCCCCAACCCTGAACCCTGACCCCTGACACCAAGTACAGTCCCCCAACCCTGAACCCCGATCCCGGAACCCAAGTACAGTCCCCCAACACTGAACCCTGACCCCTGACCCCAAGTACAGTCCCCCAACCCTGAATCCCGAACCCTGACCTCAAGTACAGTCACCCAACCCTGACCCCTGATCCGAAGTACAGTCCCTCAACCCTGAACCCCAAACCCTGACCCCAAGAACAGTCCCCCAACCCTAAACCCTGAACCCTGACTCCAAGCACAGTCCCCCAATCCTGAACCCTGAACCCTGACCCCAATACAGTCCCCAACCTGAACCCTGACGCCAAGAACAGTCCCCCAACCCTGAACGCCGAACCCTGACCCCAAGTAGAGTCCCCTAACCCTGAACCCTGAACTCTGACCCCAAGTACAGTCCCCCAACCCTGAACCCTGACCCCAAGTACAGTCGCCCAACCCTGAACCCTGACCCCAAGTACAGTCGCCCAACCCTGAACCCTGAACCATGACCCCGAGTACAATCCCCCAACCCTGAACCCTGACCCAAAGTACAGTCCCCAAACCTGAACCCCGAACCCTGACCCCAAGTACAATCCCCCAACCCTGAACCCTGACCCCAAGTACAGTCCCTCAACCCTGACCCCTGACGCCAAGAACATGCCCCCACCCCTGAAACCTGAACCCTGACCCCAAGTAAGGTCCCCCAACCCTGAACCCTGACCCCAATTACAGTACCCCAACACTGAACCCTGACCCCAAGTACAGTCCCCCAACACTGAACCCTGACCCCTGACCCCAAGTACAGTCCCCCAACACTGAACCCTGACCCCTGACCCCAAGTACAGTCCCCCAACCCTGAACCCCGAACCCTGACCCCAAGTAGAGTCCCCCAACCCTCAATCCTGAACCCTGACCCCGAGTACATGCCCCAAACCTGAACCCTGACCCCTGACCCCTGCCCCAGAGTACATTCCCCCAACCCTGAACACTGACCACTGACCTCAAGTACAGTCCCCCAACACTGAACCCTGACCCCAAGTACAGTCCCTCAACCCTGAACCCTGACCCCAAGTACAGTCCCCCAAGCCTGAAACCCTGACCCCAGATACAGTCCCTCAACCCTGAACCCTGACCCCAAGTACAATCCTCCAATTCTGATCTCTGACCCCAAGTACAGTCCCCCAGCCCTGAACCCTGACCCCAAGTACAGTCACCCAACCCTGAACCCTGACCCCAAGTACATGCACCCAAACCTGAACCCCGAATCCTAAACCCAAGTACAGTCCCCCAACCCTGAACCCCGAACTCTGACCCCAAGTAGAGTCCCCCAACCCAGAACCCCGAAACCTGACCCCAAATAGAGTCCCCCAACCCTGAAACCCTGACCCCAAGAACAGTCCCCCAACCCTGAACTGGGATCCCCAGTACAGTCCCCCAAACTTGAACCCCAAACCCTGACCCCAAGTACAGTCTCCAACCCTGAACCCCGAACCCTGACCCCAAGTACAGTCTCCCAACCCTGAACCCTGAACCCTGACCCCAAGTACAGTCCCCCAACCCTGAACCGTGACCCCAAGTACAGTCGCCCAACCCTGAACCCTTAACCCTGACCCCAAGTACAGTCCCCCAACCCTGAACCCTGACCCCTGACCCCAAGTACAGTCCCCCAATCCTGAACCCCGAACCCTGACCACAAGTACAGTCGCCCAACCCTGAACTCTGACCCCACGTACAGTCCCAAACCCTGAACCCTGAACTCCGACCCCAAGTACAGTTCCCCAACCCTGAACCCTGACCCCAATGACAGTCACCCAACCCTGAACCCTGACCCCAAGTACAGTCCCCCAAACCTGAACCCTGACACCTAAACCCAAGTACAGTCCCCCAACACTGAACCCTGACCCCTGACCCCAAGTACAATCCCCCAACCCTGAACCCTGAACTCTGACCCCAAGTATAGTCCCACAACCCTGAACCCTAACCCCTGACCCCAAGTACAGTCCCCCAACCCTGAACCCCGAACCCTGACCCCAAGTACAGTCCCCCAACCCTGAGCCCTGACCCCTGTCCCCAAGTACAGTCCCCCAACCCTGAACCCTGAACTCTGACGCCAAGTACAGTCCCCGAACCCTGAACCCTGAACCCTGACCCCAAGTACAGTCCCCCAACACTGAACCCTGACCCCTGTCCCCATGTACAGTCCCCCAACCCTGAACCCTGAATTCTGACGCCAAGTAATGTCCCCAAACCCTGAATCCTGACCCCTGACCCCAAGTACAGTCCCGCAACACTGAACACTGAACCCTGACATCAAGTACAGTCCCCGAATCCTGAACCCTGAACCCTGACCCCAAGTACAGTCCCCCAACACTGAACCCTGACCCCTGACCCCAAGTACAGTCCCCCAACCCTGAACCCCGAACCCTGACATCAAGTACAGTCCCCGAACCCTGAACCCTGAACCCTGACCGCAAGTACAGTCCCCCAACCCTGATCCCTGACCCCAAGTACAGTCCCCCAACACTGAACCCCAAAACCTGACCCCAAGTACAGTCCCCCAAACCTGAACTCTGAACTCCGACCCCAAGTACAGTCCCTCAACCCTGAACCCTGACACCAAGTACAGTGCCCCAAACCTGAACCCTGAATTCTGACCCCAAGTAGAGGCCCCCAACACTGAACCCTGACCCCAAGTACAGTCCCCCAACAGTGAACCCCGAACTCTGACCTCAGGTACAGGGCCCCAACCTTGAACCCTGAACCCTGACCCCAAGTACAGTCGCCCAACCCTGAACCCTGATCTCTGACCCCAAGTACAGTCCCCCAACCCTGTACTCTGACCACAAGTACAGTCCCCCAACTATGGACCCTGACCCCTGACCCCATGTACAGTCACCCAAACCTGAACCCTGACCCCTGACCCCAAGTACAGTTCACCCAACCCAGAACCCCGAAACCTGACCCCAAGTACAGTCCCCCAACCCTGAACTCGGTCCCCAAGTACTGTCCCCTAACCCTGAACCCTGAACTCTGACCCCAAGTACAGTCCCCCAACACTGAACCCTGACCCCTGACCCCAAGTACAGTCCCCCAACCCTGAACCCTGAACCCTGACCCCGATTACAGTCCCCCAACCCTGAACCCTGACCCCTGACACCAAGTACAGTCCCCCAACCCTGAACCCCGATCCCGGAACCCAAGTACAGTCCCCCAACCCTGAACCCTGACCCCTGACCCCAAGTACAGTCCCCCAACCCTGAATCCCGAACCCTGACCTCAAGTACAGTCACCCAACCCTGACCCCTGATCCGAAGTACAGTCCCTCAACCCTGAACCCCGAACCCTGACCCCAAGAACAGTCCCCCAACCCTAAACCCTGAACCCTGACTCCAAGCACAGTCCCCCAATCCTGAACCCTGAACCCTCACCCCAATACAGTCCACAACCTGAACCCTGACGCCAAGAACAGTCCCCCAACCCTGAACGCCGAACCCTGACCCCAAGTAGAGTCCCCTAACCCTGAACCCTGAACTCTGACCCCAAGTACAGTCCCCCAACCCTGAACCCTGACCCCAAGTACAGTCGCCCAACCCTGAACCCTGACCCCAAGTACAGTCGCCCAACCCTGAACCCTGAACCATGACCCCGAGTACAATCCCCCAACCCTGAACCCTGACCCAAAGTACAGACCCCAAACCTGAACCCCGAACCCTGACCCCAAGTACAATCCCCCAACCCTGAACCCTGACCCCAAGTACAGTCCCTCAACCCTGACCCCTGACGCCAAGAACATGCCCCCACCCCTGAAACCTGAACCCTGACCCCAAGTAAGGTCCCCCAACCCTGAACCCTGACCCCAATTACAGTACCCCAACACTGAACCCTGACCCCAAGTACAGTCCCCCAACACTGAACCCTGACCCCTGACCCCAAGTACAGTCCCCCAACACTGAACCCTGACCCCTGACCCCAAGTACAGTCCCCCAACCCTGAACCCCGAACCCTGACCCCAAGTAGAGTCCCCCAACCCTCAATCCTGAACCCTGACCCCGAGTACATGCCCCAAACCTGAACCCTGACCCCTGACCCCTGCCCCAGAGTACATTCCCCCAACCCTGAACACTGACCACTGACCTCAAGTACAGTCCCCCAACACTGAACCCTGACCCCAAGTACAGTCCCTCAACCCTGAACCCTGACCCCAAGTACAGTCCCCCAAGCCTGAAACCCTGACCCCAGATACAGTCCCTCAACCCTGAACCCTGACCCCAAGTACAATCCTCCAATTCTGATCTCTGACCCCAAGTACAGTCCCCCAGCCCTGAACCCTGACCCCAAGTACAGTCACCCAAACCTGAACCCTGACCCCAAGTACATGCACCCAAACCTGAACCCCGAACCCTAAACCCAAGTACAGTCCCCCAACCCTGAACCCCGAACTCTGACCCCAAGTAGAGTCCCCCAACCCAGAACCCCGAAACCTGACCCCAAATAGAGTCCCCCAACCCTGAAACCCTGACCCCAAGAACAGTCCCCCAACCCTGAACTGGGATCCCCAGTACAGTCCCCCAAACTTGAACCCCAAACCCTGACCCCAAGTACAGTCTCCAACCCTGAACCCCGAACCCTGACCCCAAGTACAGTCTCCCAACCCTGAACCCTGAACCCTGACCCCAAGTACAGTCCCCCAACCCTGAACCGTGACCCCAAGTACAGTCGCCCAACCCTGAACCCTTAACCCTGACCCCAAGTACAGTCCCCCAACCCTGAACCCTGACCCCTGACCCCAAGTACAGTCCCCTAATCCTGAACCCCGAACCCTGACCACAAGTACAGTCGCCCAACCCTGAACTCTGACCCCACGTACAGTCCCAAACCCTGAACCCTGAACTCCGACCCCAAGTACAGTTCCCCAACCCTGAACCCTGACCCCAATGACAGTCACCCAACCCTGAACCCTGACCCCAAGTACAGTCCCCCAAACCTGAACCCTGACCCCTGACCCCAAGTACAATCCCCCAACCCTGAACCCTGAACTCTGACCCCAAGTATAGTCCCACAACACTGAACCCTAACCCCTGACCCCAAGTACAGTCCCCCAACCCTGAACCCCGAACCCTGACCCCAAGTACAGTCCCACAACCCTGAGCCCTGACCCCTGTCCCCAAGTGCAGTCCCCCAACACTGAACCCTGAACTCTGACGCCAAGTACAGTCCCCGAACCCTGAACCCTGAACCCTGACCCCAAGTACAGTCCCCCAACACTGAACCCTGACCCCTGACCCCAAGTACAGTCCCCCAACCCTGAACCCCAAACCCTGACATCAAGTACAGTCCCCGAACCCAGAACCCTGATCCCTGACCCCAAGTACAGTCCCCCAACCCTGAACCCTGACCCCAAGTACAGTCCCCCAACCCTGAACCCCAAAACCTGACCCCAAGTACAGTCCCCCAAACCTGAACTCTAAACTCCGACCCCAAGTACAGTCCCTCAACCCTGAACCCTGACACCAAGTACAGTCCCCAACCCTGAACCCTGAAACCTGACCGTAAATACAGTCCCCCAACACTGAACCCTGACCCCAAGTACAGTCCCCCAACAGTGAACCCCGAACTCTGACCTCAGGTACAGGCCCCCAACCTAGAACCCTAAACCCTGACCCCAAGTACAGTCGCCCAACCCTGTACTCTGACCCCAAGTACAGTCCCCCAACTATGAACCCTGAACTCTGAACTCTGACCCCAAGTACAGTCCCCCAACACTGAACCCTGACCCCTGACCCAAAGTACAGTCCCCCAACCCTGAACCCTGAACCCTGACCCCGAGTACAGTCCCCCAACCCTGAACCCTGACCCCTGACCCCAAGTACAGTCCCCCAACCCTGAATCCCGAACCTTGACCCCAAGAACAGTCCCCCAACCCTAAACCCTGAACCCTGACTCCATCACAGTACCCCAATCCTGAACCCTGAACCCTGACCCCAATACAGTCCCCCAACCTGAACCCTGACGCCAAGAACAGTCCCCCAACCCTGAACGCCGAACCCTGACCCCAAGTAGACTCCCCTAACCCTGAACCCTGACCACTGACCCCAAGTTCAGTACCCCAACCCTGAGCTCAGACCCCAAGTACAGTCCCCCAACCCTGAACCCTGAACCCAAGTACTGTCGCCCAACCCTGAACCCTGATCCCTGACCCCAAGTACAGTCGCCCACCCCTGAACCCTGAACCATGACCCCAAGTACAGTCCCCCAACCCTGAACCCTGACCCCTGACCCCAAGTACAGTCCCCCAACCCTGAATCCCGAACCCTGACCACAAGTACAGTCACCCAACCCTGACCCCTGATCCGAAGTACAGTCCCTCAACCCTGAACCCCGAACCCTGACCCCAAGAACAGTCCCCCAACCCTAAACCCTGAACCCTGACTCCAAGTACAGTCCCCCAACACTGAACCCTGACCCCAAGTACAGTCGCCCAACCCTGAACCCTGAGCCCTGACCCCAAGTATAGTCGCCCAACCCTGAACCCTGACCCCAAGTACAGTCGCCCAACCCTGCACCCTGAGCCCTGACCCCAAGTACAGTCCCCCAACCCTGAACGCTGAACTGTGACCTCAAGTACAGTGCCCAAACCCTCAACCGAGACCCCTGACCCCAAGTACAGCCCCCCAACCCTGAACACTGACCCCTGACCCGAAGTTCAGTCCCACAAACCTGAACCCTGACCCCTGACCCCAAGTACAGTCCCCCAACCCTGAACCCTGAACTCTGACGCCAAGTACAGTCCCCAACCCTGAACCCTGACCCCTGACCCCAAGTACAGTCCCCCAACCCTGAACCCTGACCCCTGACCCGAAGTACAGTCCCACAAACCTGAACCCTGACCCCTGACCCCAAGTACAGTCCCCCAACCCTGAACCCTGACCCCTGACCCGAAGTACAGTCCCCAACCCTGAACCCTGACCCCTGACCCCAAGTACAGTCCCCAAACCCTGAACCCTGACCCCTGACCCCAAGTACAGTCCCGCAACACTGAACCCTGAAGCCTGACATCAAGTACAGTCCCCGAAACCTGAACCCTGACCCCAAGTACAGTGCCCCAACCCTGAACCCTGACCCCTGACCCCAAGTACAGTCCCCCAACCCTGAACCCCGAAACCTGACCCCAAGTACAGCTCCCCAAACCAGAACTCTGAACTCCGACCCCAAGTACACTCCCTCAACCCTGAACCCTGACACCAAGTACAGTGCCCCAACCCTGAACCCTGAACCCTGACCCTAAATACAGTCCCCCAACCCTGAAACCTGAACTCTGACTCCAAGTAGAGTCCCCCAACCCTGAACCCTGACCCCAAGAACAGTCCCCCACCCCTGAACCCTGAACCCTGAGCCCAAGTACAGTCCCCCAACACTGAACCCTGAACTCTGACCCCAAATAGAGTCCCCCAACCCTGAACCCTGACCCCAAGAACAGTCCCCCACCCCTGAACCCTGACCCCAAGTACAGTCCCCCAACCCTGAACCCTGACGCCAAGTACAGTCCCCCACCCCTGAACCCTGAACCCTGACCCCAGGAACAGTCCCCCAACCCTGAACCCAGACCCCAAGAACAGTCCCCCACCCCTGAACCCTGAACTCTGACCCCAAGTACAGTCCCCCATCCCTGAACCCTGACCCTGACCTCAAGTACCGTCCTCCAACCCTGAACCGTGACCCCAAGTGCAGTCCCCCAAACCTGAACCCTGAATTCTGACCCCAAGTACAGTCCCCCAACCCTGAACCCCAAACCCTGACCCCAAGTAGAGTCCCCCAACCCTCAATCCTGAGCCCTGACCCCGAGTACATGCCCCCAACCCTGAACCCTGACCACTGACCTCAAGTATAGTCCCCCAACACTGAACCCTGACCCCAAGTACAGTCCCTCAACCCTGAAACCCTGACCCCAGATACAGTCCCTCAACCCTGAACCCTGACCCCATGTACAATCCCCCAATTCTGATCTCTGACCCCAAGTACAGTCCCCCAACCCTGAACCCTGACCCCAAGTACAGTCACCCAACCCTGAACCCTGACCCCAAGTACAGTCCCCCAAACCTGAACCCCGAATCCTGACCCCAAGTACAGTCCCCCAACCCTGAACCCTGAACTCTGACTCCAAGTACTGTCCCCCAACCCTGAACCCTGACCCCAAGAACAGTCCCCCACCCCTGAACCCTGACCCCAAGTACAGTCACCCAACCCTGAACCCTGACCCCAAGTACAGTCCCCCAACCCTGAACCCCGAACCCTGACCCCAAGTACAGTCCCCCAACCCTGAACCCTGATCTCTGACCCCAAGTAGAGTCCCCCAACCCTGAACCCTGACCCCAAGAACAGTCCCCCACCCCTGAACCCTGACCCCAAGTACAGTCCCCCAACCCTGAACCCTGACCCCTGACCCCAAGTAGAGTCCCCCAACCCTGAACCCTGACCCCAAGAACAGTCCCCCACCCCTGAACCCTGACCCCAAGTACAGTCCCCCAACCCTGAACACTGACCCCAAGTACAGTCCCCCAACCCTGAACCCTGACCCCAAGAACAGTCCCCCACCCCTGAACCCTGAACTCTGACCCCAATACAGTCCCCCAACCCTGAACCCTGACCCCTGAACCCACATACAGTCCCCCAACCCTGAACCGTGACCCCAAGTACAGTCCCCCAACCCTGAACCCTGAACTCTGACCCCAAGTACAGTCCCCCAACTCTCAACACTGACCCCTGACCCAGAGTACATTCCCCCAACCCTGAACCCTGACCCCTCACCTCAAGTACAGTCCCCCAACCCTGAACGCTGACCCCAAGTACAGTCCCACAACCCTGAACCCTGAACCCTGACCCCAAGTACAATCCCCCAACCCTGATCTCTGACCCCAAGTACAGTCCCCCAACCCTGAACCCTGACCCCAAGTACAGTCCCCCAAACCTGAACTCTGAACTCTGACCCCAAGTACAGTCCCTCAACCCTGAACCCTGACCCCAAGTACAGTCCCCCAAACCTGAACCCTGAACTCCGACCCCAAGTACAGTCCCTCAACCCTGAACCCTGACACCATGTACAGTCCCCCAACCCTGAACACTGAACCCTGACCCTAAGTACAGTCCCCCAACCCTGAACCCTGAACCCTGACTCCAAGTACAGTCCCCCAACCCTGAACCCTGAACCCTGACCCCAAGAACAGTCCCCCACCCCTGAACCCTGACCCCAAGTACAGTCCCCCAACCCTGAACTCTGACCCCTGACCCGAGTACAGTCCCCCAACCTTGAACCCTGAACCCTGACCCCAAGTACAGTCCCCCAACCCTGAACCGTGACCCCAAGTACTGTCCCCCAACCCTGAACCCTGAACTCTGACCCCAAGTACAGTCCCCCAACCCTGAAACCCGAACCCTGACCCCAAGTACAGTCCCCCAACCCTGAACCCTGAACCCTGACGCCGAGTACATTACCCCAACCCTGAACCCTGAACCCTGAACCCTGACACCGAGTTCAGTCCCCCAACCCTGATCCCTGACCCCTGACCCCAAATACAGCCCCCCAACCCTGAACCGCGAACCCTGACCTCAAGTACAGTCCCCCAACCCTGACCCCTGACCCGAAGTACAGTCCCGCAACCCTGAACCCCGAACCCTGACCCCGAGAACAGTCCCCCAAACCTGAACCCTGAACCCTGACTCCAAATACAGTCCCCCAATCCTGAACCCTGAACTCTGACCCCAATACAGTCCCCCAACCCTGAACCCTGACGCCAAGAACAGTCCCCCAACCCTGTACCCTGACCCCTGACCCCAAGTACAGTCCCCCAACACTGAACCCTGACCCCTGACCCCAAGTGTAATTGAAGTAATCAATGTCTGGTCCGCGTAACAATGCTTCCTAAATCACAGAATGTTAACAGGGCACTCAATACAATCCAAAAACACATTAAAGATTCTTCAACTTACAAAGCCCTATTTGCGTATGTATCAGACTACATACATAAGCAAACAAGGTGATAAAAGCCCTATTTGCGTATATAAACAAAGGTATACGTGCCAAACTGCACAAGCAAGTAAATAAAGGTGACGCACAGTAACTCACGTAATCGCGTGAAGTACTCGGGAACAGCGCGTGAACACTCTCAGGACTGTCATTGATTGGATATCGGAGCAGAGGAATGAGCCTGATCAACTCATTCCTCAGCCTTTAAAAAGGGGGATTCCCATTGTCTCGGTGGACGCTCAATCGTGGGATAAGCGCGCATCGCCCGGTCGTTATCGGGACAACGTGTTGGTCCTTCACCGAGACTGAAACGGGCTCCCCAGTCGTGGGAAGGATGAAGGCACAGTCCTGATGGTAAATATACGTAACTCTTCTTCTTAATACCGTCTGTATACTGCAATTGTAGCTGTTCTTTTTTTTGAGTGCTTAATACTGTCTGTATAATGTAATTGTATACCATAGATAGATAAGGATAGATAAGTAAGGATAAATAAAGGTACGAAGTGTGAACCTAATCTTGTTGTATACCGAATCATTCACTCACTCTCTTCACTCTCCTGCAAAATTATAACTTTCGTACCATAACACCAAGAACAGTCCCCCAACCCTGAACTCTGACCCCAAGCACAGTCCCCCAACCCTGAATCCCGACCCCTGAACCCAAGTACAGTCCCCCAACCCTGAACCCTGACCCCTGACCCCAAGAACAGTCCCCCAACCCTGAACTCTGACCCTATGTACAGTCCACCAACCCTGAACCCTGACCCCAAGCACAGTCCCCCAACCCTGAATCCCGACCCCTGAACCCAAGTACAGTCCCCCAACCCTGAACCCTGACCCCTGACCCCAAGAACAGTCCCCCAACCCTGAACTCTGACCCTAAGTACAGTCCCCCAACCCTGAACCCTGACCCCAAGTACAGTCCCCCAAAACTGAACCCCGAACCCTGACTCCAAGTACAGTCCCCCAACCCTGAACCCTGAACTCTGACCCCAAGTACAGTCCCCCAACGCTGAACCCTGACCCCTGCCCCCAAGTACAGTCCCCCAACCCTGAACTCTGACCCCACGTACAGTCCCAAACCCTGAGCCCTGAACTCTGACCCCAAGTACAGTTCCCCAACCCTGAACCCTTACCCCAATGACAGTCCCCCAACCCTGAACTCTGACTCCAAGTACAGTCCACCAACCCTGAACCCTGAACTCTGACCCCAAGTACAGTCCCCCAACCCTGAACCCAGACCCCTGACCCCAAGTACAGTCCCCCAACACTGAACCCCGAACCCTGCCACCAAGTACAGTCCCCCAACCCTGAACCCTGAACTCTGACCCCAAGTACAGTCCCAAAACCCTGAACCCTGACCCCTGACCCCAAGTACAGTCCCCCAACCCTGAACCCCGAACCCTGACCCCAAGTACAGTCCCCCAACCCTGAACCCTGACCCCTGACCCCAAGAACAGTGCCCCAACCCTGAACCCCGAACACTGACATCAAGTACAGTCCCCCAACCCTGAACACTGAACCCTGACCCCAAGTACAGTCCCCCAACCCTGAACCCTGACCCCAAGTACAGTCCCCCAACCCTGAACTCTGACCCCAAGTACAGTTCCCCAACCCTGAACCCTTACCCCAATGACAGTCCCCCAACCCTGAACTCTGACTCCAAGTACAGTCCACCAACCCTGAACCCTGAACTCTGACCCCAAGTACAGTCCCCCAACCCTGAACCCTGACCCCTGACCCCAAGTACAGTCCCCCAACACTGAACCCCGAACCCTGCCACCAAGTACAGTCCCCCAACCCTGAACCCTGAACTCTGACCCCAAGTACAGTCCCAAAACCCTGAACCCTGACCCCTGACCCCAAGTACAGTCCCCCAACCCTGAACCCCGAACCCTGACCCCAAGTACAGTCCCCCAACCCTGAACCCTGACCCCTGACCCCAAGAACAGTGCCCCAACCCTGAACCCCGAACACTGACATCAAGTACAGTCCCCCAACCCTGAACACTGAACCCTGACCCCAAGTACAGTCCCCCAACCCTGAAACCTGACCCCAAGTACAGTCCCCCAACCCTGAACTCTGACCCCAAGTACAGTCCCCCAACCGTGAACTCTGACCCCAAGTACAGTCCCCCAACCCTGAACCCTGAACTCTGACGCCAAGTAATGTCCCCCAACCCTGAACCCTGACCCCTGACCCCAAGTACAGTCCCCCAACACAGAACCCCGAACCCTGCCACCAAGTACAGTCCCCCAACCCTGAACCCTGAACTCTGACCCCAAGTACAGTCCCAAAACCCTGAACCCTGACCCCTGACCCCAAGTACAGTCCCCCAACCCTGAACCCCGAACCCTGACCCCAAGTACAGTCCCCCAACCCTGAACCCTGACCCCTGACCCCAAGAACAGTGCCCCAACCCTGAACCCCGAACACTGACATCAAGTACAGTCCCCCAACCCTGAACACTGAACCCTGACCCCAAGTACAGTCCCCCAACCCTGAACCCTGACCCCAAGTACAGTCCCCCAACCCTGAACTCTGACCCCAAGTACAGTTCCCCAACCCTGAACCCTTACCGCAATGACAGTCCCCCAACCCTGAACTCTGACTCCAAGTACAGTCCACCAACCCTGAACCCTGAACTCTGACCCCAAGTACAGTCCCCCAACCCTGAACCCTGACCCCTGACCCCAAGTACAGTCCCCCAACACTGAACCCCGAACCCTGCCACCAAGTACAGTCCCCCAACCCTGAACCCTGAACTCTGACCCCAAGTACAGTCCCAAAACCCTGAACCCTGACCCCTGACCCCAAGTACAGTCCCCCAACCCTGAACCCCGAACCCTGACCCCAAGTACAGTCCCCCAACCCTGAACCCTGACCCCTGACCCCAAGAACAGTGCCCCAACCCTGAACCCCGAACACTGACATCAAGTACAGTCCCCCAACCCTGAACACTGAACCCTGACCCCAAGTACAGTCCCCCAACCCTGAACCCTGACCCCAAGTACAGTCCCCCAACCCTGAACTCTGACCCCAAGTACAGTCCCCCAACCGTGAACTCTGACCCCAAGTACAGTCCCCCAACCCTGAACCCTGAACTCTGACGCCAAGTAATGTCCCAAAACCCTGAACCCTGACCCCTGACCCCAAGTACAGTCCCCCAAACCTGAACCCCGAACCCTGACCCCAAGTACAGTCCCCCAACCCTGAACCCTGACCCCTGACCCCAAGAACAGTGCCCCAACCCTGAACCCCGAACACTGACATCAAGTACAGTCCCCCAACCCTGAACACTGAACCCTGACCCCAAGTACAGTCCCCCAACCCTGAAACCTGACCCCAAGTACAGTCCCCCAACCCTGAACTCTGACCCCAAGTACAGTCCCCCAACCGTGAACTCTGACCCCAAGTACAGTCCCCCAACCCTGAACCCTGAACTCTGACGCCAAGTAATGTCCCCCAACCCTGAACCCTGACCCCTGACCCCAAGTACAGTCCCCCAACACTGAACCCCGAACCCTGCCACCAAGTACAGTCCCCCAACCCTGAACCCTGAACTCTGACCCCAAGTACAGTCCCAAAACCCTGAACCCTGACCCCTGACCCCAAGTACAGTCCCCCAACCCTGAACCCCGAACCCTGACCCCAAGTACAGTCCCCCAACCCTGAACCCTGACCCCTGACCCCAAGAACAGTGCCCCAACCCTGAACCCCGAACACTGACATCAAGTACAGTCCCCCAACCCTGAACACTGAACCCTGACCCCAAGTACAGTCCCCCAACCCTGAACCCTGACCCCAAGTACAGTCCCCGAACCCTGAACTCTGACCCCAAGTACAGTCCCCCAACCGTGAACTCTGACCCCAAGTACAGTCCCCCAACCCTGAACCCTGAACTCTGACGCCAAGTAATGTCCCCCAACCCTGAACCGTGACCCCTGACCCCAAGTACTGTCCCCCAACCCTGAACCCTGAACCCTGACCACGAGTACAGTCCCCCAACCCTGAAACCTGAACTCTGATGCCAAGTAATGTCCCCCAACCCTGAGCCCTGTTCCCAAGAACAGTCCCCCAACCCCGAACCCTGACACCAAGAACAGTCCCCCAACCCTGAACCCTGACCCCAAGAACAGTCCCCCACACCTGAACCATGAACTCTGACCCCAAGGACAGTCCCCCAACCCTGAACCCTGATCCCAAGAACAGTCCCCCAACCCTGAACCCTGATCCCAAGAACAGTCCCCCAACCCTGAACCCTGACGCCAAGTACTGTCCCCCACACCTGAACCCTGACCCCTGACCCCAAGTACAGTACCACAATCCTGAACCCCGAACCCTGACCGCAAGTACAGTCCCCCAACCCTGAACGCTGAACTCTGACACCAAGTACAGTCCCTCAACCCTGAACCCTGAACCCTGACCCCAAGTACAATCCCCCAACCCTGAACCCTGACCCCAAGTTCAGTCCCCCAAACCTGAACTCTGACCCCAAGTACAGTCCCCCAACCCTGAACCCTGAACTCTGTTCCCAAGTACAGTCCCCCAACCCTGAACCCTGAACCCAAACCCCAAATACAGTCCAGCAACCCTGAACCCTGACCCCTGACCCCAAGTACAGTCCCCCAAACCTGAACCCCGAACCCTGACCCCAAGTACAGTCCCCCAACCCTGAACGCTGAACTCTGACCCCAA
The DNA here is from genome assembly GCF_965287045.1 of Carcharhinus amblyrhynchos. Taxonomy (NCBI): domain Eukaryota; kingdom Metazoa; phylum Chordata; class Chondrichthyes; order Carcharhiniformes; family Carcharhinidae; genus Carcharhinus; species Carcharhinus amblyrhynchos. Next base: position 60,185 of record NW_027649858.1, read on the forward strand.
GCACAGTCCTCCAACCCTGAACTCTCACCCGAAGTACAGTCCCCCAACCCTGAACCCCGAAAACTGACCCCAAGTACAGTCCCCCAACCCTGACCCCTGACCCGAAGTACAGTCCCTCAACCCTGAACCCCGAACTCTGACCCCGACAACAGTCCCCCAACCCTGAACCCTGACCCCTGACCCCAAGTACAGTCCCCCAATCCTGAACCCCGAACCATGACCCCAAGCACAGTCCCCCAACCCTGACCCCTGACCCCAAGTACAGTCCCACACTCCTGAACCCGGAACCCTGACCCCAAGTATAGTCCCCCAACACTGAACCCTGAACTCTGACCCCAAACAGAGTCCCCCAATCCTGAACCCTGACGCCAAGTACAGTCCCCCAAACCTGAACCCTGAACCCTGACCCCAACTACAGCCCCCCAACCCTGAACCCTGACCCCGAGTACTGTCCCCCAACCTTGAACCCTGAACCCTGACCCCAAGTACAGTCCCACAACCCTGAACCATGACCCCAAGTACAGTCCCCCAACCCAGAACCCTGAACACTGACCCCAAGTACAGTCCCTCAACCCTGAACCCTGACCCCGGGTACAGTCCCCCAACCCTGAACCCTGACCCCAAGTAGAGTCCCTCAACCCTGAACCCTGAACGCTGACCCCAAGTACAATCCCCCAACCCTGATCTCTGACCCCAAGTACACGCCCCCAACCCTGAACACTGACCCCAAATGCAGTCCCCGAACCCTGAACCCTGAACTCTGACCCCAAGTACAGTCCCCCAACCCTGACCGCTGACCCCAAGTACAGTCCCCCAATCCTGAACCCCGAACCCTGACCCCAAGTACAGTCCCCTAACCCTGAACCCTGACCCCAAGTACAGTCCCCCAAACCTGAACCCTGACCCCTGACCCCGAGTACCGTCCCCCAACCCCGAGCCTTGACCCCAAGTACAGACCCCCAACCCTGAACCCTGAACTCTGACCCCAAGTACAGTTCCCCAACCCTGAAGCCTGGCTCCAAGTACAGTCCCAAACCCTGAACCCTGAACTCTGACCCCAAGTACAGTCCACCAAACCTGTACCCCGAACCCTGACCCCAAGTACAGTCCTCCAACCCTGAACCCTGAACCCTGACTCCAAGTACAGTCCCCCAACCCTGAACCCTGACCCAAGTACAGTCCCCCAACCCTGAACGCTGACCCCGAGTACAGTCCCCCTACCCTGAACCCTGAAACCTGACCCCAAATACATTCCCCCAACCTTGAACTCTGACCCCAAGTACAGTTCCCCAACACTGAACCCTGAACTCTGACCCCAAGTCCAGTCCACCAACCCTGAACCCCGAACCCTGACCCCAAGTACAGTCCCCCAACCCTGAACCCTGAACCCTGACTCCATGTACAGTCCCCCAACCCTGAACACTGAGCTCTGACCCCAAGTACAGTCCCCCAACACTGAACCCTGACGCCAAGAACAGTCCCCCACCCCTAAACCCTGAACCCTGACCCCAAGTACAGACCCCAAACCCTGAACCCTGACCCCTGACCCCAAGTACTGTCCCCCAACCCTGGACCCTGACCCCTGACCCCAAGTACAGTCCCCCAATCCTGAACCCGCAACCCTGACCCTAGAGATCAAGTACAGTCCCCCAACCATGAACCCTGAAGTCTGACCCCAAGTACAGTCCCACAATCCTGAACCCTGACCCCAATTACAGTCCCCCAACCCTGAACCCTGACCCCAAGTACAGACCGCCAACCGTGAACCCTGAACTCTGACCCCAAGTACAGTCCCCCCACAGTGAACCCTGAACTCTGACCCCAAGTACAGTCCCCCAACATTGAACCCTGACCCCTGACCCCAAGTACAGTCCCCCAACCCTGAACCCTGACCCCTGACTCCAAGTACAGTCCCACAACCCTGAACCCTGTCGCCAAGAAGTCCCCCACCCCTGAACCCTGAACCCTGACCCCAAGTACAGTCCCCCAACCCTGATCCGTGGCCCCAAGTACAGACCCCCAACCCTGAACCCTGACCCCTGACCCCAAGTACAGTCCCCCAACCCAGAACCCCGAACCCTGACCCCAAGTACAGTCTCCCAATCCTGAACCCTGACCCAGAGTACAGTCCCCCAACCCTGAACCCTGACCCCAAGTACAGTCGCCCAACCCTGAATCCTGAACCCTGACCCCGAGTACTGTCCCCCAACACTGAACCCTGACCCCTGACCCCAAGTACAGTCCCCCAATCCTGAACCCCGAACCCTGACCCCAAGTACAGTCCCCCAACCCTGAACCCTGACCACAATTACAGTCCACCAACCATGAACCCTGATCCCAAGTACAGACCCCCAAACCTGAACCCTGACCTCTGACCCCAAGTACAGTCCCCCAACGCTGAACCACGAGCCCTGACCCCGAGTACAGTCCACCAACCCTGAGCACTGAACTCTGACCCCAAGCACAGTCCCTCAACCCTGAACCCTGATCCCAAGTACAGTCCCCCGGACCCCGAGAACAGTCCACCAACCCTGAACCCTGAACCCTGACACCAAGTACAGTCCACCAACCCTGAACCCTGAACCCTGACACCAAGTACAGTCCCCCAACCCTGAACCCTGACCCCAATAACAGTCCCCCACCCCTGAACCCTGACCCCAAGTACAGTCCCCCAACCCTGGACCCTGACCCCAAGTACAGTCCCCCAAACCTGAACCCCGAAACCTGACCCCAAGCACAGTCCCCCAACCCTGAACCCTGAACTCTGACCCTAAGTACAGTCCCCCAACACTGAACCCTGAACCCTGACCCCAAGTACAGTCCCCCAATCCTGCACCCCGAATCATGACCCCAAGTAAAGTCCCCCAGCCCTGGACCCTGACCCCAAGTACAGTCCCCCAACCCTGAACCCCGAACCCTGACCCCAAGTACAGTCCCCCAACCCTGAACCCTGACCCCTGACCCCAAGTACAGTCCCCCAACCCTGAACCCCGAACCCTGACCCAAGCACAGGCCCCCAACCCTGAACCCTGAACTCTGACCCCATGTACATTCCCCCAACCCTGAACCCCGAACCCTGACTCCGAGTACAGTCCCCCAACCCTGAACTCTGACCCCAAGTACAGTCCCCCAACCCTGAACCCTGAACTCTGGCCCCAAGTACAGTCCCCAAACCCTGAACCCTGACTCCTGACCCCAAGTACAGTCCCCCAACCCTGAACCATGACCCCTGACCCCAAGTACAGTCCCCCACCCCTGATCCCCGAACCTTGACCCCAAGTACAGTCCCCCAACCCTGAACTCTGTCCCCAAGTACACTCCCCCAACCCTGAGCCCTGACCCCAAGTACAGACACCCAACCCTGAACCCTGACCCCAAGTACAGACCCCCAAACCTGAACCCAAAACTCTGACGCCAAGTACAGTCCCCCAGCCCTGAACCCTGACCCCTGACCCCGAGTACAGTCCCCCAACCCTGAACACTGAACCCTGACCCCAAGAACAGTCCCCCAACCCTGAACCCTGACCCCATGAACAGTCCCCCAACCCTGAACTATGACCCCTGACCCTAAGTACAGTCCCCCAACCCTGAAAGATGACCCCTGACCCTAAGTACAGTCCCCCAATCCTGAACCCTGACCCCGAGTACAGTCCCCCAACCCTGAACACTGAACTCTGACCCTAAGTACAGTCCCTCAACCCTGAACCCTGACCCCAAGTACAGTCCCCCAACCCTGAGTCTTGAACCCTGACCCCGAGAACAGTCCCCCAACCCTGAACCCTGAACCCTGACCCCAAGTAGAGTCCCCCAACCCTGAACCCTGTTCCCAAGAACAGGCCCTCATCCCTGAAGCGTGAACTCTGACCCCAAGTAAAGTCCCCCAACCCTGAACCCCGAACCCTGACCCCAAGTACAGTCCCCCAACCCTGAACCCTGACCCCTGACCCAAGTACAGTTCCCCCAACCCTGAACCCTGAACTCTGACCCCAAGTGCAGTCCCCCAACACTGAACCCTGACCCCTGACCCCAAGTACAGTCCCCCAATCCTGAACCCTGACCCATGTACAGTCCCCCAACCCTGAACCCCAAACCCTGGCCCCGAGTACAGTCCCCCAACCCTGAACTCTGACCCCAAGTACCGTCCCCCAACACTGAACCCTGACCCCAAGTACAGTCCCCCAATCCTGCACCCCAAACCCTGACCCCAAGTACAGTCCCCCAACCCTGAACCCCAAACCCTGGCCCCGAGTACAGTCCCCCAACCCTGAACTCTGTCCCCAAGTACAGTCCCACAACCCTGAACCCTGAACCCTGACACCACGTACAGTCCCCCAACCCTGAACCCTGACCCCTGACGCCCCGTACAGTCCCCCAAAACTGAAACCCGAACCCTGACCCCAAGTACAGTCCCCCAACCATGAACCCTGACCCCTGACCCCAAGTACAGTCCCCCAAGCCTGGACCCCAAACCCTGACCCCAACTTCAGTCCCCAAACCCTGAACCCTGATCCCTGACCCCCAAGGACAGCCCCCAACCCTGAACCCTGACCCCAAGTACAGTCCCCCACCCTGATCACCGAACCCTGACCCCAAGTACAGTCCCCCAACCCTGAACCCTGAACTCTGACCACAAGTACAGTCCCACAACACTGAACCCTGACCCCTGACCCCAAGTACAGCCCCCCAAACCTGTACTCTGACCCCAAGCACAGTCCCCCAACCCTGAACCCTGAACTCTGACCCCAAGTACAGTCCCCCAAACCTGAACCCTGACCCCTGACCCCAAGTACAGTCCCCCAACCCTGAACCCTGACCCCAAGTACAGTCCCCCAACCCGGAACCCCGAACCCTGACCCGAGCACAGTCCCCCAGCCCTGAACTCCGACCGGAAGTACAGTCCCCCGACCCTGAACCCTGAACTCTGACCCCAAGTACAGTCCCCCAAACCTGAACCCTGACCCCGACCACAATTACAGTCGCCCAACCCTGAACCCTGAACTTTGACCCCAAGTACAGACCCCTAACACTGAACCCTGACCCCAGACCCCAAGTACAGTCCCCCAAACCTGAACCCTGACCCTCGACACTAAGTACAGTCCTCCAACCCTGAACCCCGAGCCCTGACCCCAAGTACAGTCCCCCAACTCTGAACCCTGATCCCTGAACCCATGTACAGTCCCCAAACGCTGAACCCCAAAACCTGACCCCAAGTACAGTCCCCCAACCTTGAACTCTGACCCCAAGTACAGATCCCCAACCCTGAACCCTGAACTCTGACACCAAGTATAGTCCACCAACCCTAAACCCTGAACCCTGAACCCAAGTACAGTCCCCCAACCCTGAACCCTGAACCCTGACTCCAAGTACAGTCCCCCAAACCTGAACCCTGACCCCTGACCCCAAGTACAGTCCCCCAACCCTGAACCCTGAACCCTGACTCCAAGTACAGTCCCCCAATTCTGAACCCTGTTGCCAAGACCAGTCCCCCACCCCTGAACCCTGAACCCTGACCCCAAGTACAGACCCCCAACCCTGAACCCTGACCCCTGACCCCAAATACAGTCCCCCAACCCAGAACCCCGAACCCTGACCCCAAGTACAGTATCCCAACCCTGAACCCTGACCCCAAGTACTGTCCCCCAACCCTGAACCCTGACCCATGACCCCAAGTACAGTCCCCCAATCCTGAACCCTGAACCCTGACCCCAAGTACAGTCCCCCAACCCTGAACCCTGACCCCAATTAAAGTCCCGCAACCCTGAACCCTGACCCCGAGTACAGTCCCCCAACACTGAACACTGAACTCTGACCCCAAGTAAAGTCCCTCAACCCTGAACCCTGACCCCAAATACAGTCCCCCAACCCTGAATCTTGAACCCTGACCCCGAGAACAGTCCCCCAACCCTGAACCCTGAACCCTGGCCCCAAGTACAGACCCCCAACCCCGAACCCTGACCCGTGACCCCAAGTAGAGTCCCCCAACCCTGAACCCTGACCCCAAGAACAGTCCCCCACCCCTGAACCCTGACCCCAAGTACAGTTCCCCCAACCATCATCCCTGACGCCAAGTACAGTCCCCCACCCCTGAACCTTGAACCCTGACCCCAAGAACAGTCCCCCTCCCCTGAACCCTGACCCCGAGTACAGTCACCCACCCCTGAACCCTGAACCCTGACCCCAAGAACAGTCCCCCAACCCTGACCCCTGACCCCAAGTACAGTCCCCAAAACCTGAACCCCGAACCCTGACCCCAAGTACAGTCCCCCAACTCTGAACCCTGAACTCTGACCCCAAGTACAGTCCCTCAACCCTGAACCCTGACCCCAAGTACAGTCCCCCAACCCTGAACCCTGACCCCTGACCCTAAGTACAGTCCCCCAACCCTGAACCCTGACCCCTGACCCTAAGTACAGTCCCCCAACCCTGAACCATGAGCCCTGACCCCAAGTACAGTCCCCCAACCCTGAACCCTGACCCCGAGTACAGTCCCCCAACCCTGAACACTGAACTCTGACCCCAAGTACAGTCCCTCAACCCTGAAGCCTGACCTCATGTACAGTCCCCCAACCCTAAATCTTGAACCCTGACCCCATGTAGAGTCCCCCAGCCCTGAACCCTGACCCCAAGTACAGTCCCCCAACCCTGAACCCCGAACCCAGACCCCAAGTACAGTCCCCCAACCCTGAACCCCGAACCCAGACCCCTAGTACAGTCCCGCAACCCTGAACCCTGACCCCTGACCCCAAGTACAGTTCCCCAACCTTGAAGCCCAAACCCTGACCCCTAGTACAGTCCCCCAATCCTGCACCCCGAACCCTGACCCCAAGTACAGTCCCCCTACACTGAACCCTGACCCCAAGTACAATCCCCCAATCCTGCACCCCGAACCCTGACCCCAAGTAGAGTCCCCCAACCCTGAACCCTGACCCCAAGTACAATCCCCCAATCCTGCACCCCAAACCCTGGCCCCGAGTACAGTCCCCCAACCCTGAACTCTGACCCCAAGTACAGTCCCCCAAACATGAAACCCTGAACTCTGACCCCAAGTACAGTCCGCCAACCCTGAACCTTGAACCCTGACACCACGTACTGTCCCCCAAACCTGAAACCCGAACGCTGACCCCAAGTACAGTCCGCCAACCCTGAACCCTGACCCCTGACCCCAAGAACAGTCCCCCAAGTCTGGACCCCGAACCCTGACCCCAACTTCAGTCCCCCAACACTGAACCCTGAACTCTGACACCAAGTACAGTCCCCAAACCCTGAACCCTGACCCCTGACCCCCAAGGACAGCCCCCAACCCTGAACCCTGACCCCAAGTACAGTCCCCCACCCCTGATCCCCGAACCCTGACCCCAAGTACAGTCCCCCAACCCTGAACCCTGAACTCTGACCCCAAGAACAGTCCCATAACACTGAACCCTGACCCCGAGTACAGTCCCCCAACCCTGAACCCTGACCCCAAGTACAGTCCCCCAACTCTGAACCCTGAACTCTGACCCCAAGTACAGTCCCCCAAACCTGAACCCTGACCCTTGACCCCAAGTACAGTCGCCCAACCCTGAACCCCGAATCCTGACCCCAATTACAGTCCCCCAACCGTGAACCCTGACCCCAAGTACAGTCACCCAACCCGGAACACCGAACCCTGACCCGAGAACAGACCCCCAACCCTGAACTCCGACCCGAAGTACAGTCCCCCAACCCTGAACCCTGACCCTTGACCCCAAGTACAGTCCCCCAACCCTGAACCCTGACCCCGAGTACAGTCCCCCAACCCTGAACAGTGAACTCTGACCCCAAGTACAGGCACTCAACCTTGAACCCTGACCCCAAGTACAGTCCCCCAACCTTGAATCTTGAAACCTGACCCCGAGAACAGTTCCCCAACCATGAACCCTGAACCCTGACCTCAAGAACAGTCCCCCAACCCTGAACCCTGACCCCAAGAACAGTCCCCCAACCCTGGACCCTGACCCTAAGTACAGTCCCCCAACCCTGAACCCTGAACTCTGACCCCCAAGTATAGTCCACCAAACCTGTACGCCGAACCCAGACCCCAAGTACAGTCCCCCAACCCTGAACCCTGAACCCTGACCCCAAGTACAGACCGCCAACCCTGAACCCTGACCCCTGAACCCAAGTACAGTCCCCTACCCTGAACCCCGAACCCTGACCCCAAGTACAGTCCCCCAACCCTGAACCCTGACTCCAAGTACAGTCCCCCAACCCTGAACCCTGAGCTCTGACCCCAAGTACAGTCCCCCAATGCTGAACCCTGACCACAAGTACAGTCCCCCAACCCTGAACCCTGACGCCAAGAACAGTCCCCCACCCCTGAACCATGAACCCTGACCCCAAGCACAGTCCCCCAACCCTGAACCCTGACCCCAAGTACAGACCCCCAACAGTCCCCCAACCCTGAACCCTGACCCCAAGTACAGACCCCCAACACTGAACCCTGACCCCTGACCCCAGGTTCAGTCCCCCAACCCGGAACCCCGAACCCTGACCCCAAGTACTGCCACCCAACCCTGAACCCTGAACCCTGACCCCGGGTACTGTCCCCCAACCATGAACCCTGACCCCTGACCCCAAGTACAGTCCCCCAATCCTGAACCCAGAATCCTGACCCCAAGTACAGTCCCCCAAACCTGACCCCTGACACCAAGTACAGTCCTCAACCCTGAACCCTGACCCCAATTACTGTCCCCCAACCCTGAACCCTGACCCCAATTACAGTCTCCCAACCCTGAACCCTGACCCCAAGTACAGACCCACAACCCAGATCCCTGAACTCTGACCCCAAGTACAGTCCCCCAAACCTGACCCCTGACCCCAAGTACAGTCCCCCAACCCTGAACCCCGAACCCTGACCCCAAGTACAGTTCCCCAACACTGAACCCTAACCCCTGACCCCAAGTACAGTCCCCCAACCCTGAACCCTGACCCCAAGTACAGTCCCCCAACCCTGAACCCCGAACTCTGACCCCAAGTACAGTCCCCCAACCCTGCACCCTGACCCTTGACCCCAAGTACAGTCCACCAACCCAGAACCCCGAACCCTGACCCCAATTACAGTCCCCCAACCCTGAACCCTGAACCCTGACCCCGAGTACAGTCCCCCAACCCTGAACCCTGGCCCCAAGTACAGTCCCTCAACCCTGAACTCTGACCCCGGCCCCAAGTACAGTCCCCCAATCCTGAAGCCCGAACCCTGACCCCAAGTACAGTCCCCCAACCCTGAACTCTGACCCCAAGTACAGTCCCCCAACACTGAACTCTGAACTCTGACCCCAAGTACAGTCCGCCAACCCTGAACACTAACCCCAATTACAGTCCCCAAACCCTGAACACCGAACCCTGACCCCAAGAACAGTCCCCCTACACTGAACCCTGAATTCTGATCCCAAGTACAGTCCCCCAACCCTGAACCCTGACCCCAAGTACCGTCCCGCAACCCTGAAGCCTGAACTCTGATCACAAGTAGTCCCCCAACCCTGAACCCTGACCCCTGACCCCAAGTACAGTCCCCCAACCCTGAACCCTGACCCCTGACCCCAAGTACAGTCCCCCAACCCTGAACCCCGAACCCTGACCCCAAGTACAGTCCCCCAACCCTAAACCCTGACCCCTGACCCCAAGTACAGTCCCCCACCCCTGTACTCTGACCCCAAGTTCAGTCCCCCAAACATGAACCCTGAACTCTGACCCCAAGTACAGTCCCCCAACCCTGAACCCTGACCCCAAGTACCGTCCCCCAACCCCGAACCCTGAACTCTGACCCCAAGTACAGTCCCCCAACCCTACACCCTGAACTATGACCCCAAGTACAGTCCCCAACGCTCAGCGCTGATCCCTGACCCCAAGTACAGTCCCCCAACCCTGTACTCTGTCCCCAAGTACAGTCCCCGAACCATGAACCCTGAACCCTGACCCCGAGTACAGACCCCCAACCCTGAACCCTGACCCCAAGTACTGTCCCCCAACCCTGAACTCTGACCCCAAGTACTGTCCCCCAACCCTGAACCCTGAGCTCTGACCCCAAGTACAGTCCCCCAAACCTGAACCCTGACCCTTGACCCCAAGTACAGTCCCCCAACCCAGAACTCTGACCCCAAATACTGTCCCCCAACCCTGAACCCTGAGCTCTGACCCCAAGTACAGTCCCCCAACACTGAACCCTGACCCCTGACCACAAGTACAGTCCCTCAACCCTGAACCCTGAACCCTGACCCCGAGTACAGTCCCCCAACCCTGAAGCCTGACCCCAAGTACAGTCCCCCAACCCTGATCTCTGACCCCAAGTACAGACCCGCAACCCCGACCCCTGACCCCAAGTACAGTCCCCCAACCCTGAACCCTGACCCCAAGTACAGTCCCCCAACCCTGAACCCTGAACTCTGACCCCAAGTACAGTCCCCCACCCTGACCCCTGACCCCTGACCCCAAGTACAGTCCCCCAACCCTGAACCCTTACCCCAACTACAGTCCCCCAAACCTGAACCCTGAACTCTGACCCCAAGTACACTCCCCCAACCCTGAACCCTGACCCCGGAACCCAAGTGCAGTCCCCCAACCCTGAACGCTGATCCCTGACCCCAAGTACAGTCCCCCAACCCTGAACCCTGAACCGTGACCCCAAGTACAGACCCCAAACCTGACCCCTGACCCCAAGTACAGTCCCCCAACACTGAACCCCGAACCCTGACCCCAAGTACAGTTCCCCAACCCTGAACCCTAACCCCTGACACCAAGTACAGTCCCCCAACCCTGAACCCTGACCCCAAGTACAGTCCCCCAACCCTGAACCCCGAACTCTGACCCCAAGTACAGTCCCCCAACCCTGAACCCTGACCCTTGACCCCAAGTACAGTCCACCAACCCAGAACCGCGAACCCTGACCCCAATTACAGTCCCCCAAACCTGAGCTCTGACCCCAAGTACAGTCCCCTACACTGAACCCTGACCCCTGACCACAAGTACAGTCCCCCAACCCTGAACCCTGAACCCTGACCCCGAGTACAGTCCCCCAACCCTGAACTCTGACCCCGGCCCCAAGTACAGTCCCCCAATCCTGAAACCCGAACCCTGACCGCAAGTACAGTCCCCCAACCTTGAACTCTGACTCCAAGTACAGTCCCCCAACCCTGAACTCTGAACTCTGACCCCAAGTACAGTCCGCCAACCCTGAACCCTAACCCCAATTACAGCCCCCAACCCTGAACTCTGATCCCAAGTACCGTCCCCCAACCCTGAACCCTGACCCCAAGTACCGTCCCCCAAACCTGAACCCTGACCCCAACTACAGTCCCCCAACCCTGAAGCCTGAACTCTGACCACAAGTACAGTCCCCCAACCCTGAACCCTGACCCCTGACCCTAAGTACAGTCCCCCAACCCTGAACCCCGAACCCTGACCCCAAGTACAGTCCCCCAACCCTAAACCCTGACCCCTGACCCCAGGTACAGTCCCCCACCCCTGTACTCTGACCCCAACTTCAGTCCCCCAAACATGAACCCTGAACCCTGACCCCAAGTACAGTCCCCCAACCCTGAACCCTGACCCCAAGTACTGTCCCCCAACCCTGAACTCTGACCCCAAGTACTGTCCCCCAACCCTGAACCCTGAGCTCTGACCGCAAGTACAGTCCCCCAAACCTCAACCCTGACCCTTGACCCCAAGTACAGTCCCCCAACCCAGAACCCCGAAACCTGACCCCAAGTACCGTCCCCCAACCCTGAACCCCGAACCCTGACCCCAATTACATTCCCCCAACCCAGAACTCTGACCCCAAGTACAGTCCCCCAACACTGAACCCTGAACTCTGACCCCGAGTACAGTCCCCCAACCCTGAACCCTGACCCCAAGTACAGTCCCCCAACACTGAACCCTGAGCCCTGACCGCAAGTACAGTCCCCCAACCCTGCACTCCGGATCCTGACCTCAAGGACAGTCCCCCAACCCTGAACCATGACCCCAAGTACAGTCCCCCAACCCTGAACCCTGACCACTGACCACTAGTACAGTCCCCCAACCCTGAACTCTGACCCCAAGTACAGTCCCCCAACCCTGAACCCTGAACCCAGACCCCAAGTACAGTTCCCCAACCCTGAACCCTGAACCCTGACCCCAAGTACAGCCCCCAATGCCTGAACTGTGAACCCTGACCCCAAGTACCATCCCCCAACCCTGAACACTGACCCCAAGTACAGTCCCCCAAACCTGAACCCTGAACTCTGACCCCAAGTACTGTCCCCCAACCCTGAACCCTGACCCCCAAGTACAGTCCACCAACCCTGAACTCTGACCGCAAGTACAGTCCTCCATCACTGAACCCTGACCCCTGACCCCAAGTACAGTCCCCCAACCCTGAACACTGACCCCAAGTACAGTCCACCAACCCTGAACTCTGACCGCAAGTACAGTCCACCATCACTGAACCCTGACCCCTGACCCCAAGTACAGTCCCCCAACCCTGAACTCCGACCCCAAGTACAGTCCCCCAACCCTGAACCCTGACCCCTGACCCCAAGTGCAGTCCCCCAACCCTGAACCCTGACCCCAATATGGTCCCCCAACCATGAACCCTGACCCCTGACTCCAAGTACAGTCCCCCAACCCTGAACCCTGACCCCAAGTAAAGTCCCCCAACCCTGAACTCTGACTCCAAGTACAGTCCCCCAACCCTGAACCCTGACCCCTGACCCCAAGTACAGTCCCCCAACCCTGAACCCTGACCCCAAGTGCAGTCCCCCAACTCTGAACCCTGACCCCAAGTACAGTCCCCCAACCCTGAACCCTGAACTCTGACCCCAAGTACAGTCCCAAACCCTGAACCCTGACCCCAAGTATAATCCCCCAAACCTGAACCCTGACCCCTGACCCCAAGTACAGTCCCCGAACCCTGAACCCTGACCCCAAGCACAGTCCCCCAACCCTGAACCCTGAACTCTGACCCCAAGTACAGTCCCCCAACGCTGAACCCTGAACTCTTACCCCAAGTAAAGTCCCTCAACCCTAAACCCTGACCCCTGACCCCAAGTACAGTTCCCCAACCCTGAACCCGGAACCCTGAGCACAAGTACAGTCCCACCACCCTGAACCCTGACCACTGATCCCTAGTATAGTCCCCCAACCCTGAACTCTGACCCCAAGTACAGTCCCCCAACTCTGAACCCTGAACTCTGACCCCACGTACAGTTCCCCAACCCTGAACCCTTAACCCTGACCCCAAGAGCAGCCCCCCAAAACTGAACCGTGAACCCTGACCCGAATTACAGTCCCCCGAACCTGAACCCTGACCCCAAGTACACTCCCCCAACCCTGAACCCTGACCCCAAGTACAGTCCCCCAAGCCCGAAACCTGAATACTGACCCCAAGTACAGTCCCCCAACACTGAACCCTGACACCTGACCCCAAGCACAGACCCCCAACGCTGAACCCCGAACACTGACCCCAAGTACAGCCCCCCAACCCTGAATCCTGACCCCTGACCCCAAGTACAGTCACCCAACCCTGAACTCTGACCCAAAGTACACTCCCCCAACCCTGAACCCTGAACTCTGACCGCATGAACAGTCCCTCAACCATGAACCCTGACCCCAAGTACAATCCCCCAGCCCTGAACTCTGACTCCAAGTACAGTCCCCCAACCCTGAACCCTGACCCCTGACCCCAAGTACAGTCCCCGAACCCTGAACCCTGACCCCAAGTGCAGTCCCCCAACTCTGAACCTTGACCGCAAGTACAGTCCCCCAACCCTGAACCCTGAACTCTGACCCCAAGTACAGTCACAAACCCTGAACCCTGACCCCAAGTACAAACTTCCAAACCTGAACCCTGACCCCTGACCCCAAGTACGGTTCCCCCACCCTGAACCCTGACCCCAAGTACAGTCCCCCAACACTGAACGCTGACCCCAAGTGCAGTCCTCCAACGCTGAATCCCGAACCCTGTCCCCAAGTACAGTCCCCGAACCCTGAACCCTGACCCCTGACCCCAAGTACTGACTGCAACCCTGAACTCTGACCCCAAGTAAAGTTCCCCAACCCTGAACCCTGACCCCTGACCCCAAGTACAGTCACCCAACCCTGAACGGTGACCCCAAGTACAGTCCCCCAACACTGACCCCTGATATCTGACCCCAAGTACAGTCCCCCAACTCTGAAACCTGACCCCAAGTACAGTCCCACAACCCTGAACCCTGAACTCTGACCCCAAGTACAGTCCCCAACCCTGTACCCTGACCCCAAGTACAGTCCCCCAACCCTAAACCCTGAACTCTGAACCCAAGTACAGTCCCCCAACCCTGGACCCTGACCCCAAGTACAGTCGCCCAACCCTGAGCACTGCCCCCAAGTACAGTCCCCCAACCCTGAACCCTGACCCCTGACCCCAAGCGCAGTACCCCAACCCTGAACCCTGGCCCCAATACAATCCCCCAACCGTGAACTCTGAACCCTGACCCCAAGTACAGTCGCCCAACCCTGAGCACTGCCCCCATGTACAGTCCCCCAACCCTGAACCCTGACCCCTGACCCCAAGTGCAGTACCCCAACCCTGAACCCTGGCCCCAATACAATCCCCCAACCGTGAACTCTGAACCCTGACCCCAAGTACAATCCCCCAACCCTGAACTCTGACCCCAAGTACAGTCCCCCAACCCTGAACCCTGACCCCAAGTACAGTCCTCCGACCCTGACCCCTGACCCCAAGTACAGTCCCCCAACCCTGAACCCTGAACTCTGACCCCAAGTATAGTCCTCCAACCATGAACCCTGACCTCAAGTACAGTCCCCCAACCCTAAACCCTGAACTCTGAACCCAAGTACAGTCCCCCAACACTGAACATTGAACCCTGACCCAAAGTGCAGTCCCCCATCCCTGAACCCAGAACCCAAGAAGAGTCCCTCAACCCTGAACCCTGACCCCAAGTACAGTCCCCCAAACCTGAACCCTGAACTCTGACCACAGGTACAGTCCCCCAACCATGAACCCTGAACCCTGACCCCAAGTACAGTCCCCCATCCCTGAACCCAGAACCCAAAAACAGTCCCTCAACCCTGAACCCTGACCCCAAGTACAGTCCCCCAAACCTGAACCCTGAACTCTGACCACAGGTACGGTTCCCAAACCCTGAACCCTGACCCCTGACCCCAAATAAAGTCCCCCAGCCCTGAACGCTGACCCCAGACCCAAAGTACAGTCCTCCAACCCTGAACCTTGACCCCAAGTACAGTCCCCCAACCCTGAACCCTGACCCCATGTACTGTCGCCCAACCCTGAACACTGAACCCTGACCCCAAGTACAGTCCCCCAACCCTGAACCCTGAACTCTGACCCCGAGTACCGTCCCTCAACCCTGAACCCTGACCCCAAGTACAGTTCCCCAACCCTGAATACTGACCACTGACCCCAAGTACAGTCCCCCCACCCTAAAACCCGAACCCTGACCCCAAGTACAGTCCCCCAACACTGAATACTGTCCCCTGACCCCTAGACAGTCCCCCCACCCTGAACTCTGACCCCAAGTACAGTCCCCCAACCCTGAACCCTGACCCCAAGTACAGTTCCCCAACCCTGAACCCTGAACCCTGACCCCAAGTACAGTCCCCCAAACCTGATCCGTGACCCCCAAGTACAGACCCCGAACCATGAACCCTGACCACAAGTACAGTCCCCCAACCCTGAACGCCGAACTCTGACCCCAAGTACAGTCCCCCAACCCTGAACCCTGACCCCTGACCCCTAGTACAGTCCCCCAACCCTGACCCCAAGTACAGTCCCACAACCCTGAACCCTGACCACTGACCCCTAGTACAGTCCCCCAACCCTGAACTCTGACCGCAAGTACAGTCCCCCAACCCTGAACCCTGAACCCAGACCCCAGTACAGTTTCCCAACCCTGAGCCCTGAACCCTGACCCCAAGTACAGCCCCCCATGCCTGAACTGTGAACCCTGACCCCAAGTACCGTCCCCCAACCCTGAACACTGACCCCAAGTACAGTCCCCCAAACCTGAACCCTGAAGTCTGACCCCAAGTACAGTCCCCCAACCCTGAACTCTGACCGCAAGTACAGTCCACCATCACTGAACCCTGACCCCTGACCCCAAGTACAGTCCGCCAACCCTGAACACTAACCCCAATTACAGTCCCCAAACCCTGAACCCCGAACCCTGACCCCAAGAACAGTCCCCCTACACTGAACCCTGAATTCTGATCCCAAGTACAGTCCCCCAACCCTGAACCCTGACCCCTGACCCCAAGTACAGTCCCCGAACCCTGAACCCTGACCCCTGACCCCAAGTACAGTCCCCCAACCCTGAACCCCGAACCCTGACCCCAAGTACAGTCCCCCAACCCTAAACCCTGACCCCTGACCCCAAGTACAGTCCCCCACCCCTGTACTCTGACCCCAAGTTCAGTCCCCCAAACATGAACCCTGAACTCTGACCCCAAGTACAGTCCCCCAACCCTGAACCCTGACCCCAAGTACCGTCCCCCAACCCCGAACCCTGAACTCTGACCCCAAGTACAGTCCCCCAACCCTACACCCTGAACTATGACCCCAAGTACAGTCCCCAACGCTCAGCGCTGATCCCTGACCCCAAGTACAGTCCCCCAACCCTGTACTCTGACCCCAAGTACAGTCCCCGAACCATGAACCCTGAACCCTGACCCCGAGTACAGACCCCCAACCCTGAACCCTGACCCCAAGTCCTGTCCCCCAACCCTGAACTCTGACCCCAAGTACTGTCCCCCAACCCTGAACCCTGAGCTCTGACCCCAAGTACAGTCCCCCAAACCTGAACCCTGACCCTTGACCCCAAGTACAGTCCCCCAACCCAGAACTCTGACCCCAAATACTGTCCCCCAACCCTGAACCCTGAGCTCTGACCCCAAGTACAGTCCCCCAAACCTGAACCCTGACCCCTGACCACAAGTACAGTCCCTTAACCCTGAACCCTGAACCCTGACCCCGAGTACAGTCCCCCAACCCTGAAGCCTGACCCCAAGTACAGTCCCCCAACCCTGATCTCTGACCCCAAGTACAGACCCGCAACCCCGACCCCTGACCCCAAGTACAGTCCCCCAACCCTGAACCCTGACCCCAAGTACAGTCCCCCAACCCTGAACCCTGAACTCTGACCCCAAGTACAGTCCCCCACCCTGACCCCTGACCCCTGACCCCAAGTACAGTCCCCCAACCCTGAACCCTTACCCCAACTACAGTCCCCCAAACCTGAACCCTGAACTCTGACCCCAAGTACACTCCCCCAACCCTGAACCCTGACCCCGGAACCCAAGTGCAGTCCCCCAACCCTGAACGCTGATCCCTGACCCCAAGTACAGTCCCCCAACCCTGAACCCTGAACCGTGACCCCAAGTACAGACCCCAAACCTGACCCCTGACCCCAAGTACAGTCCCCCAACACTGAACCCCGAACCCTGACCCCAAGTACAGTTCCCCAACCCTGAACCCTAACCCCTGACACCAAGTACAGTCCCCCAACCCTGAACCCTGACCCCAAGTACAGTCCCCCAACCCTGAACCCCGAACTCTGACCCCAAGTACAGTCCCCCAACCCTGAACCCTGACCCTTGACCCCAAGTACAGTCCACCAACCCAGAACCGCGAACCCTGACCCCAATTACAGTCCCCCAAACCTGAGCTCTGACCCCAAGTACAGTCCCCTACACTGAACCCTGACCCCTGACCACAAGTACAGTCCCCCAACCCTGAACCCTGAACCCTGACCCCGAGTACAGTCCCCCAACCCTGAACTCTGACCCCGGCCCCAAGTACAGTCCCCCAATCCTGAAACCCGAACCCTGACCGCAAGTACAGTCCCCCAACCTTGAACTCTGACCCCAAGTACAGTCCCCCAACCCTGAACTCTGAACTCTGACCCCAAGTACAGTCCGCCAACCCTGAACCCTAACCCCAATTACAGCCCCCAACCCTGAACTCTGATCCCAAGTACCGTCCCCCAACCCTGAACCCTGACCCCAAGTACCGTCCCCCAAACCTGAACCCTGACCCCAACTACAGTCCCCCAACCCTGAAGCCTGAACTCTGACCACAAGTACAGTCCCCCAACCCTGAACCCTGACCCCTGACCCTAAGTACAGTCCCCCAACCCTGAACCCCGAACCCTGACCCCAAGTACAGTCCCCCAACCCTAAACCCTGACCCCTGACCCCAGGTACAGTCCCCCACCCCTGTACTCTGACCCCAACTTCAGTCCCCCAAACATGAACCCTGAACCCTGACCCCAAGTACAGTCCCCCAACCCTGAACCCTGACCCCAAGTACTGTCCCCCAACCCTGAACTCTGACCCCAAGTACTGTCCCCCAACCCTGAACCCTGAGCTCTGACCGCAAGTACAGTCCCCCAAACCTGAACCCTGACCCTTGACCCCAAGTACAGTCCCCCAACCCAGAACCCCGAAACCTTACCCCAAGTACCGTCCCCCAACCCTGAACCCCGAACCCTGACCCCAATTACATTCCCCCAACCCAGAACTCTGACCCCAAGTACAGTCCCCCAACACTGAACCCTGAACTCTGACCCCGAGTACAGTCCCCCAACCCTGAACCCTGACCCCAAGTACAGTCCCCCAACACTGAACCCTGAGCCCTGACCGCAAGTACAGTCCCCCAACCCTGCACTCCGGATCCTGACCCCAAGTACAGTTCCCCAGCCCTGAACCCTGAACTCTGACCCCGAGTACCATCCCCCAACCCTGAACCCTGACCCCTGACCCCAAGTACAATCCCCCAACCCTGAACCCTGACCCCAAGTACAGTCCCCCAACCCTGAACCCTGAGCCCAAGAACAGTCCCTCAACCCTGAACCCTGACCCCAAGTACAGTCCCCCAACCCTGAACCCTGACCCCCGACCCCAAGTACAGTCCCCCAACCCTGAACCCTGGCCCCAAGTACAGTCCTCCAACCTGAATCCTGACCCCTGACCCCAAGTACAGTCCCCAAACCCTGAAATCCGAACCCTGACCCCAAGTACAGACCCCCAACCCTGAATCCTGACCCCTGACCCCAAGTACAGTCCCCCAACCCTGAAATCCGAACCCTGACCCCAAGTACAGTCGCCCAACCCTGAACTCTGACCCCATGTATAGTCCCCCAACCCTGAACCCTGAACTCTGACCCCAAGTACAGTTCCCCAACCCTGAACCCTGAAGCCTGACCCCAAGTACAGCCCCCCAAACCTTAACCGTGACCCCAAGTACAGACCCCCAACCCTGAACCCAGACCCCAAGTACAGTCCCCCAACCCTGAACCCTGACCCCTGACCCCAATACAGTCCCCCAACCCTGACCCCAAGTACAGTCCCCCAACCCTGAAATCTGACCCCAAGTACAGTCCCCCAACCCTGAATCCTGACCCCTGACCGCAAGTACAGTCCCCCAACCCTGAAATCCGAACCCTGACCCCAAGTACAGTCCCCCAACCCTGAACCCTGAACTCTGACCCCAAGTACAGTTCCCCAACCCTGAACCCTGAAGCCTGACCCCAAGTACAGACCCCCAACCCTGAACCCAGACCCCAAGTACAGTCCCCCAACCCTGAACCCAGACCCTAAGTACAGTCCCCCAACCCTGAACCCTGACCCCTGACCCCAAGTACAGTCCCCCAACCCTGACCCCAAGTACAGTCCCCCAACCCTGAACCCTGAACTCTGACCCCAAGTACAGTTCCCCAACCCTGAACCCCGAACCCTGACCCCAAGTACAGTCGCCCAACCCGGTGCTCTGACCCCAAGTACAGCCCCCCAACCTGAACCCTGACCCCTGAACCCAAGTGCAGTACCCCAACCCTGAACCCTGGCCCCAATACAGTCCCCCAACTGTGAACCCTGACCCCTGACCCCAAGGACAGTCCCCCAACCCTGAACCCTGACCCCAACTACAGTCCCCCAATCCTGAACCCTGAAGTCTGACCCCAATATAGTGCTCCAACCGTGAACCCTGACCCCAAGTGCAGTCCCCCAACCCTGAACCCTGAACCCTGACCCCAAGTACAGTCCCCCAACCCTGAACCCTGACCCCAAGTACAGTCCCCCAAACCTGAATGCCGAACCCTGACCCAAGTACAGTCCCCCAACCCTGAGCCCTGACCCCAAGTACAGTCCCCCAACCCTGACCCGAAGTACAGTCCCTCAACCCTGAACCCTGACCCCGAGAACAGTCCCCCAACCCTGAACCCTGACCCCTGACCCCAAGTACAGTCCCCCAACCCTGAACCCTGACCCCAACTACAGTCCCCCAATCCTGAACCCTGAAGTCTGACCCCAATATAGTCCTCCAACCGTGAACCCTGACCCCAAGTGCAGTTCCCCAACCCTGAACCCTGAACCCTGACCCCAAGTACAGTCCCCCAACCCTGAACCCTGACCCCAAGTACAGTCCCCCAACCCTGAACCCTGAACCCAAGTACAGTCCCCCAACCCTGAACCCCTGAACACTGACCCCAATTACACTCCCCCAACCCTGAACTCTGACCCCAAGTACAGTCCCCCAACCCTGAGCCCTGACCCCAAGTACAGTCCCCCAACCCTGAACCCTGACCCCGAGTACAGTCCCCCAACCCTGACCCGAAGTACAGTCCCTCAACCCTGAACCCTGAACCCTGACCCCGAGAACAGTCCCCCAACCCTGAACCCTGAACCCTGACTCCAATACAGTCCCCCAACCCTGAACACTGACCCCAAGTACATTCCCCAAACCCTGAAACCTGACCCCTGACCCCAAGTACAGTCCCCCAACGCTGAACCCTGAACTCTGAACCCAAGTACAGTCGCCCAACCCTGAGCTCTGACCCCAATTACATTCCCCCAACCCCGAACCCTGAACCCTGACCCCAGGTGCAGTACCCCAACCCTGAAACCTGACCCCAATACAGTCCCACAACCGTGATCCCTGACCCCTGACCCCAAGTACAGTCCCCCGACCCTGAACCCTGACCCCAAGTACAGTCCCCCAACCCTGAACCCTGACCCCTGACCCCAAGTACAGTCCCCCAACCCTGAACCCTGACCCCTGACCCCAAGTACAGTCTCCCAACCCTGAACCCTGAACTCTGACCCCAAGTACAGTTCCGCAACCCTGAACCCTGACCCCAAGTACTGTCCCCCAAACCTGAACCGTGACCCCTCACCCCAAGTACAGGCCCCCAACCCTGAACACTGACCACAAGTACAGTCCCCCAAACCTGATTCCCGAACCCTGACCCCAAGTACAGTTCCCCAGCCCTGAACCCTGAAGCCTGACCCCAAGTACAGTCCCCCAACCGTGATCCCTGACCCCTGACCCCAAGTACAGTCCCCCGACTCTGAACCCTGACCCCAAGTACAGTCCCCCAATCCTGAACCCAAACCCTGACCCCATGTACAGTCCCCCAACCCTGAACCCTGACCCCTGACCCCAAGTACAGAACCCCAACCCTGAACCCCGAACCCTGACCCGAAGTACATTCCCCCAACCCTGAACCGTGACCCCTGATCCCAAGTACAGTCCCCCAACCCTGAACACTGACCCCAAGTACAGTCCCCAACCCTGAACCCTGAACTCTGAACCCAAGTACAGTCCCCCAACCCTGAACCCTGACCCCAAGTGCTGTCCCCCAACCCTGAACTCTGACCCCAAGTACAGTTCCCCCAATCCTGAACCCTGACCCCAAGTACAATCCCCCAACCCTGAACCGTGACCCCAAGTACAGTCCCCCAAACCTGATCCCTGAACTCTGACCCCAAGTACAGTCCCCCAACCCTGAACCCTGAACTCTGACACCAAGTACAGTCCCCCAACCCTCAACCCTGAACCCTGACCCCAAGTACATTCCCCCAACCCTGAACCCTGACCCCTGACCCCGAGTACAGTCGCCCAACCCTGAACCTTGACCCCAAGTAAATTCCCTCAACCCTGAACCCTGAACTCTGACCCCAAGTACAGTCCCCAGACTCTGGAAACAGGCCGTGACTCCGACCCCCAGGACTGAACCCGAACCCTGACCCTGAGAACAGGCCCCGCACCCTGTCCCTGAACCTTGACCTGAGGACAGTCCCTGAACCCTGCCCCCCAGATTCAAAAAGACAGAAACTCAGAGACACCGAAGGTCAGAGACACAGGGAGACAGAGTCACAGAGACACAGGCAGTCAGAGACAGAGATACACACAGACACAGAGACACAGGCAGTCAGAGACAGAGAGACTCACAGACACAGAGACACAGAGATTCGGAGACTCAGAGCCAGAGAGACTCAGGGATACAGAGAGTCAGGGAAACAGAGACAGAGAGACACAGAGATTCAAAGACACTGAGAGACAGAAACTCCGAGACACAGAGACACAGACTGTCACCAATTCAGAGACTCAGAGACACAGAGACAGAGACATGGAGAGTCTGAGACACAGAGACACCTGGACACAGACTCAGAGACCCAGAGACACAAAGGAACAAAGACAGAGAGACACAGTGACTCAGTGACATAGAGAATCAGAAACTCAGTGAAACAGAGACACAGAGACAGAGAGATTCAGAGACTCGGAGACTCAGAGAAACAGGGACACAGAGACACAGAGAAGCAGAGACACAGAGCCACAGAGACTCTGGGACTCCGGGACTCAGAGAAACAGCGATACAGGGACACAGAGACACAGAGACTCAGAGACTCAGAGTCTAAGAGACTCAGAGACACACACACAGAGAGACAGAGAGACACAGACACTCAGAGACAAAAATCCTCAGAGATACAGAGACTGAAAGAGAAAGAGAATCAGAGACATCAAGACAGAGACTCGCAGAGCCAAACAGTCACCCTAACCCTAACCTGAACGCCAACCCTAACCCTAACCCTAATGCCTAAACTCAACCCCAACCAGAACCCAGAACCTAACCCTAATGCCGAACCATAACCCTAACTCTAACCCCAACAATAACACTAACTATAAACATAAACCAAACCCTAATCTAACCATAACCATAACCCAGACTATAACCCTAACACCAAACCCTAACCGTAATGCCTAACCCTAACCCTAACGCTAACACTAACTATAAACCGAAACCTAACCCTAACCCTAACCCACACCGTAACCCTAACCCAGAACGTAACCCTAACAAAGACCGTAACCCTAACCCTAACAACAAACCCTAACCCTAATGCCAAACCCTAACCCTAACCCTAACCCTATCCTTAACCAGAACCCAGACCATAACCATAACCCTAACACCAAACCCTAACGCCAAACCCTAACCCAAACCCTGACCCTAACCATAACGCTAACACTAATCATAAACCTAAACCTAACCATAACCCAGACCGTAACGCGAACACCAAACCCTAAGCCTAATGCCTAACCCTAATCCTAACCCTAATCCTAACCCGAGCCCGAACGCTAACACTAATCATAAACCTAACGTTAACCCGAACCCTAACCCAGACCATAAGCCGAACCCAAACACAAAACCCTAATTCGAATGCCAACCCTAACCCTCACGCCAACACTAACCATAAACCTAACCCGAACCCTAACACCAAACCCAAACCGTGAAGCCGAACCATAACTCGAAAGCTAACCCGAGCCCTAACGCTAACAATAACCAGAAACCTAAACCTAACCTTAACCATAACACAGACCGTAACCCGAACCCGAGCACAAAACCCAAACCCTAATGCCTAACCCTAACATAAATCCTAACTCTAACTCTAACTACAAACCTAAACCTAACCCTAACCTTAACCATAACACAGACCGTAACCCGAACCCGAGCACAAAACCCAAACCCTAATGCCTAACCCTAACATAAATCCTAACCCTAACTCTAACTACAAACCTAAACCTAACCCTAACCCTAACCATAACCCAGACCATAACCCTAACTCTAACTACAAACCTAAACCTAACCCTAACCCTAACCAGAACCCAGACCGTAACCCTAACACCAACCATAAATCTAACACTAACCCTCACACTAACCCTAACCATAACCCAGAACGTAACCCTAACACCAAACCCAAACCCTAATGCCGAACCCTAACCCTAACGCTAACCATAAACCGAAACCGAACCCTCACCCTAACCAGAACCCAGACCATAATCCTAACCCTAATGCTGAACCCTAACCCAAACCCTTACCCTAACACTAACGCGAAGACAACCAAAAACCTACACCTAACCCTAACCCAGACCGTAACCCTAACCCAAACACCAAACCCGAACACCAAACTGTAACCCTAATGCCAAGCCTAACCCTAACCCTAATGCTAACACTAACCATAAACCAAAACCTATCCCTAACATAGACCGTAACCCTAACCCTAACACCAAACTCTAACCCAAATGCCTCACCCGAACCCTAACCCTATCATTAACTCTAACCCCTAACCCTAACCCCAACCATATCTCTAACACTAACCCTAATCCCAACAATAACCCTAACCGTAACCCTCACCCCAATGCGAAACCCTAACCCTATCATGAACCCTAAACTGAACCTCAACCCTAATACAAGACCCTAACACTAACTCTAACCCTAATCGCTAACCAGAACAGTAAAACTAACCCTAACCCTAACCCTAATCCCTAACCCGAACCTTAACACCTAACGCTAACCCTAACCTCAACCCTAACTCCAACCCTCACACCGAACCTGAACCCTAACTCTAATCTGAACCCTAACTCTCACCATAATCTAAACACCTAACCCTAACAACTATCCCGAACACGAACCCCAGCCCTAACATTAACCCTGACAATAATCCAAATATCAAATCCTAAACCTAACCCTAACCCTAACTTTA
This sequence comes from Carcharhinus amblyrhynchos, assembly GCF_965287045.1. Lineage (NCBI taxonomy): Eukaryota > Metazoa > Chordata > Chondrichthyes > Carcharhiniformes > Carcharhinidae > Carcharhinus > Carcharhinus amblyrhynchos. The sequence continues at coordinate 85,016 of NW_027649858.1, forward strand.
ATCCTAACCCGAAACCGAACCATAATCCAAACACCTAAACCCTAAACCTGACCCGAACACTAACCCTCACCTTAACTCTAATCCTAACCCGAACCCTAACATAACCCTAAATCTCAACCTAACCGTAACCGTAACACGATCCAAAATCTCTAAACTTAACCCTAATCTGAACGCTAACTCCAACCCTAACCCTAACCCTAACCCATGCACTAGCCCTAACCCCAGCCCTAACACTAAATCTAATGCTAACCCGAGCCCTAAACCTAACCCAAACTCGAACCCTAATCTAAACCCTAACCCTAACTCAAACTCAAATGCTAATCCTAACACAAAGACTAACGTGAACCCGATCTCTAATCCAAACCCGAACACGAACTCTAATTTAAACTGATTCGGAGGGGGGGAGGGATAGTGAGGAAAGGGGGTGAAAGTGAGGGGGGCATAGTTGGGGAATGCAAGGCACGGCATAGTGGGGGTGGGGCGGAGCAGGGTTTGAAATGCGTGTACTTTAATGCGAGGAGTATTCGCAATAAAGTGGATGAACTTGCAGCGTGGATCAGTACCTGGGACTTTGATGTTGTGGCCATTTCTGAGACATGGATAGAGCAGGGTCAGGAATGGATGTTGCAGGTTCCGGGGTACAAATGCTTTAGTCGGAGTAGAGAAGAAGGTAGAAGGGGGGGTGGGGTAGCATTGCTAGTCAAGGACTGTATCACAGTGTCGGAGAGAAAGTTTGATGAGGACTTGTCAGTTGAGGTAGTATGGGCGGAGATTAGGAATAGGAGAGGAGAGGTCACCCTGTTGGGAGTCTTTTATAGACCTCCTAAAAGTTCTAGAGAGGTTGAGGAAAGGATTGCGGAGACAATCCTGGTTAGGAGTGAAAGTAATAGGGTAATTGTTATGGGGGACTTTAACTTTACGAATATTGATTGGAGTTGCTATAGTTCTAGCTCGCTAGAGGGGTCAGTGTTTGTACAAAGTGTGCAGGAAGGTTTTTTGTCTCAGTATGTAGACAGGCCAACTAGAGGTGAGGCTATATTGGATTTGGTGCTGGGAAATGAGCCAGACCAGGTGCTAGACTTGGAAGTTGGTGTGCATTTTGGTGATAGTGACCACAATTCGGTTACGTTCACCTTAGTGATGGGAAGAGATAGGCGTGAACCTCGGGTCAGCAATTTTAGCTGGGGTAAGGGCGATTATGAGGCTATCAGGAGTGAATTAGGAAGCATGGATTGGATTAGGGGATTACAGGGACTGGGAACATCTGAAATGTGGAATTTTTTCAAGGAGCAGCTACTGCGAGTCCTTGATAGGTATGTCCCTGTCAGGCATGGTGGATTTGGTAGATCTAGGGAACCGTGGTGCACTAAAAGAGTTGAGTCGATGGTTAAAAAGAAAAAGGAGGCTTATGTTCGGATGAGATTGGAGGGCTCAGATAGTGCACTAGAAAGCTTTAGATTGGCTAGGAGGGAGTTGAAGAGTGAGTTGAGAAGGGCTAAAAGAGGACATGAGAAGACTTTGGCTGATAGGATTAAGGAGAATCCTAAGGTGTTCTATAAGTATGTCAAGAACAGAAGGTTGGTCAGGGCAAGATTAGGGCCAGTTACAGACAGCAGGGGGAAGTTGTGTGTGGAACCGGAGGAGATTGGAGAAGTATTGAACCAATATTTCTCTTCGGTGTTCACGCAGGGGGACATGAATATAGCTGAGGAGGACATTGGGTTGCAGGGGTGTAAAATAGACAGTATTACGGTTGATAAAGAGGATGTGCTGGAAATTCTTGAGGGGCTGAAAATAGATAAGTCCCCTGGTCCGGATGGGATCTACCCTAGGATTCTCTGGGAGGCTAGAGAGGTGATTGCAGAGCCTCTGGCTCTGATCTTCAGGTCGTCATTGGTCTCTGGTGTAGTCCCGGAGGACTGGAGGATAGCGAATGTTGTCCCATTGTTTAAGAAGGGGAACAGAGACTTTGCCGGGAATTATAGACCGGTGAGTCTTACTTCTGTTGTGGGCAAGGTTTTAGAAAAAATTATTAGGGATAGGATTTATAGTTATTTGGAGTGTAATGAATTGATTAGAAATAGTCAGCATGGTTTTGTAGCAGGTAGGTCGTGCCTTACTAACCTTATTGAGTTTTTTGAGAAGGTGACCAAAGAGGTGGATGGGGGTAAGGCAGTTGACGTGGTATACATGGATTTTAGTAAGGCGTTCGATAAGGTTCACCATGGTAGGCTTCTGCAGAAAATGCAGATGTATGGGATTGTGGGTAATCTAGGAAGTTGGATCAGGAATTGGCTATCAGATAGGAGACAGAGGGTGGTGGTGGATGGTAAATATTCATCATGGAGTGCAGTTACGAGTGGTGTGCCTCAGGGATCTGTTTTGGGGCCACTGTTGTTTGTAATTTTTATTAATGATCTGGATGAGGGTATAGTTGGGTGGATTAGTAAATTTGCTGATGACACCAAAGTTGGAGGTGTGGTAGATTGTGAGGAAGGGTGTCATAGTCTGCAGGGAGACTTAGATAGGTTGCAGAGCTGGGCCGAGAGGTGGCGGATGGAATTTAATGCGGAGAAGTGTGAGGTAATTCACTTTGGTAGGAGCAACAGATGTGTCGAGTATAGGGCTAACGGGAGGACTTTGAATAGTGTGGATGAACAGAGGGATCTAGGTGTGTGTGTACATAGATCCCTGAAAGTTGGGAATCAAGTAGATAAGGTTGTCAAGAAGGCGTACGGTGTCTTGGCGTTTATTGGTAGGGGGATTGAATTTAGGAGTCGCAGTGTAATGTTGCAACTGTACACTACTCTAGTGCGGCCGCACTTGGAGTACTGTGTGCAGTTCTGGTCCCCGCATTACAAGAAGGATGTGGAGGCGTTGGAGAGGGTGCAGAGGAGGTTTACTAGGATGTTGCCTGGTATGGTGGGGAGGTCCTATGAGGAGAGACTGAGGGATCTAGGGTTGTTTTCGTTGGGAAGAAGGCGGCTAAGAGGGGATCTTATTGAAACATATAAGATGATTAGAGGTTTAGATAGGGTGGATAGTGATAGCCTTTTTCCTCGGATGGAGAAAGCTAGCACGAGGGGGCATGACTTTAAATTAAGGGGGGGTAGCTACAGGACGGATGTCAGGGGTAGGTTCTTTACCCAGCGGGTGGTGAGGGATTGGAATGCCCTGCCTGCTGCAGTTGTAGATGCGTCTAGTTTGGGGGCGTTTAAGAGATCTCTGGATAGGTTTATGGACGAGAAGGGATTGGTATAGGCTAGTGGGTCATTGTTTTTGTAACTGGTCGGCGCAACATCGTGGGCCGAAGGGCCTGTTCTGCGCTGTAATGTTCTATGTTCTATGTTCTATGTTCTATGTTCTATGTTCTAATTGTAAACCTAACCCGAACTCTAACCATAACCTTACCCATAATTCTAACACTAAACCTAAACCAAAAGTTGACTCTAACGCTAACCCTAACCTAACCCTAACCCTATCCCGAACCCGAAACCTATCCCTATTGCTATCCTGAACCCGAATGCTAACTCTAACGCTAAACATAACCCTAACCTAATTCTAACCCTAACTGTAATCCTAACCCTAACCCTAACTCTAACCTTAAGCCTATCCCTAAATCTAATCGTAACTCACTCCCTAACCCTAACCCTAACCCTAACTCTAATCCTAACGCTAACCCTAACCCTAACCCTAGCCCTAACTCTAATCCTAACCCTAACCCTAACTCTAATCCTAACCCTAACCCTAACCCTAACTCTAACCCTATCCCTCTCCTTAAATCTAACGCTAAATCTAACAGTAACCCTCAACCTAACCTAACTCTAACCCTAACTGTAATCCGAACCCTAACCCTACCTATCCCTAACACTAATCCTAATCCTATCCCAAACTCAAACCCTAATCCTAACTCGAACCCTAATCTAAACCCGAAACCAAACTCGAACCCAAACCCTAATCCTAACACTAAGACTAACCCTAACCCTAACTCTAATCCCAAACCGAACCCTAACTCAAACGCTAATCCAAAACTTAACCCGAACTCTAGCCCTAACCCTGTCACTAACCCAAAACCTAACCCTATCCCTATCCTAAAACCTAACCCTATCCCTATCCCAAAACCTAACCCTATCCCTATCCCAAAACCTAACCCTATAGCGAACCATAACGCTAACTCTAACGCAAAGCCTAACTCTAAAGTAACTCTAACCCAAAATGTAATCCTAACCCTAACCCTAACTCTAACCCTAACCCTAACCCTAACTCTAATCTTAATCTTATCCCTAACTGTAACCCTAACCCTAACTCTAACCCTAACTCTAACCTGAATCCTAACGATAACCCAAGCCCTAAACCTAAGCCTAACTCGAACCCTAATCTAAAACTGAACCCAAACTCGAACCCTCACCCAAATTCTAATCCTAACCCTAAATCTAACGCTAACCCTAAACCTAACCCTAAACCTAACTTTAACCTGAACCCTATCCGTAGCTCTAACCCGAACCCTAAATCTGACCCTAACTCTAATGCAAAGCCAAACCTAACCCCAACTCTAACCCGAACCCGAACCCTCACTCTAACCCGAACTCTAATCTTAACCCGAACCCGAACCCTAATCCTCACTCTAACCCTAACCCGAAACATAACTCTAACCCTAACCCGAACACTAACCCAACCCTAACGCTAACCCTAGCCCTAAACCGAACCCTAACTCTGACCCTAATCTAAACCCTAACCCAAACTTGAACTCAAACCCTAATCCGAACACTAAGACGAAATCTAACCCCAACTCTAATGCTAACCCTAACCCTAACCCGAACCCTTCACCCTAAACCAAACCATAATCCTAATGCTAACCCTAACCCTAACCCTAAATCTAACCATAACCCAAACGCTAACCCGAGCCCTAAACCTAACCCTAACTCTAACCCTAATCTAAACCAAACCCAAACTCGAACCCAAACCCTAATCCGAACACTAAGACCAACCCTAACCCTATCCATAACTCTAAACCTAACCCTAAACCTAACTCTAACTCTAATGCTAACACTAACCGAACCCTAAACCTTACCCTAACACTGACCATAACCCTAACTCTAATCCTAACCCTAACGCTGACTCTAACCCTAACTCTAACCTTAACCCTAAACCTAACCCTAACCCTAAATCTAACGCTAAATCTAACGCTAAGCCTAACCCTAACCTAACTGTAACCCTAACTGTAATCCTAACCCGTACCCTAACCCTTACCCTAACTCTAACCCTAACACTAAACATAACCCTAAAACTGACCCGAAACCTGAGCCTAGTGCTAACTCTAACCTTAACCCTATCCCGAACTCTAATCCGAATCCTATCCCGAACCCTAACCCTAACCCTTAATCCTGACCCAAATCATAATCCTAATACTAACCCTAACTCTAACCCTAACCCTAACCCTAACCCTAACTCTAACCCTAACCCTAACCCTAGCCCTAAACCGAAACCTAACTCCAACGCTAATCTAAACCCTAACCCAAACTCAAACCCAAAACCAAATCCTAAAGCGAAGACTAACCCTAACCCTAATCCTATACCTAACCCTAACTCTAGCACTAACCGTAACTCTAACCCTAACCCTAACCCTAAACCTAACCCTCACCCTAACTCGAACCTGAATCCTAAACCTAACTGTAACCTTAAGCCTAACTATCGCCCGAACCCTAACGCTAACCCTAGCCCGAAACATAACCCGAACTCAAACCCTAATCTAAACCCTAAACAAAACTCAAACCCAAAACCTAACCCGATCACTAAGATTAACCCTAACCCTAAGTCTAATCCTAACCCTAACCCTAACTCTAACGCTAACCCTAAAACTAACCCTAACTCTAACCCTAACTCTAATGCTAACGCTATCCTAACCCTAACCATAACCCTATCCCTAACCCTCACCCTATCGCTATCCCGAACCCTAACCCTAACACCAAACCTTAACCCAAACACCAAACCTTAACCCTAATCCTAACTCTATAATTAATTTGAACCCTGAACCCTGACCCCAACCATATCCCTAACCCTAATCCCAACCATAACCCTAACCCTAACCCTAAACCCAATCCTAATCCGAACCATAACCCTAACCCGAACCCAAACGCTAACGCTAACCCCGAACGCTTTCATTAACCCTAAACCTGACCTTAACCTAAATCCAAGCCCCTAACACTAATTCGAACCCGAATCGCTAACCATAACAGGAAAACTAAACCGAACCCTCACCCTAATCCCCAACCCTAACCTGAACACCAAAAGCTAACCCTAACACCTAACTCTAACCCGGACCCTAACTCTAACCCTAACACGAAACCCTCACCCTAATCCTAATCCTAACCCTAACTCTAACCATAATCCAAACACTTATCTCTAACACGAACACTAACACCTAATACTAACACGAAGACTAGCCCTAACCCTAACCATAGTCAAAATACCTAATCTAAACCTAACCCTAACCCGAACTCTAATCTTAACACGAACCCTAACCATAATCCAAACACGTAACCCTAAACCTAACCCTAACGCTAACCCTCACCCTATCTCTAATCCTAACCCTAACCCTAACCATAATCCAAACACCTAACCCAAAACCTAACCCAAACCCTAAAACTAACCATCACTCTAACCTTAACCCTAATCCTGACCCTAATTCCAACCCTAACACTAACCCAAGCACTAGCCACACCCGAACCCTAACACTAAATCTAACACTAACTAGCCCTAAACCTAACCTGAACTCGAACCCTAATCTAAACCTGAACCCTAACTCGAACCCAAACCAAAATCCTAACACGAACACGAACCCCAACCCTAACTCTAATCTTAACCTTAACCCTAACTCTAACCCTAACCCGACCCATAACTCTATCCCGAGCCCTAGACCTAACCCGAACTCGAATGCAAACCCAAACCTAACCCTAAATCTAACCCTAACCCTATCCCTAAACCGAACCCTATCCCTATCCCCAACCCTATCCCAAACCCTAATGCGAACTCTAACTCTAACCTTAACCCTAAGCTGACTCTAACCCGAACTGTAATCCTAACCCTAACCCTAAATCTAATGCTCACCCTAACCCTAACTCTGACCATAACTCTAACCCTAACACGAATCTGAACCTGAACTCGAACCCGAACCCCAACTCTTATCCTAAACCTAAGCTAACCCTAACTCTAACCCTAACATGAACCTTAACCTATCCCTAACCCTAACCCTATCCCTATCCCAAGTCCTAACCCTATCCCTAACCCTAAAGCTAACTCTAACGCTAACCCTAACTGTAATCTTTACCCTAACTCTAACCCTAACCCTATCCCTAAGTCTAATCCTAACCCTATCCCCAACTCTAATCCTAACCCTAACCCTAACCCGAACCCAAATCCTAACCCTAACCTTAAGTCTAATCCTAACCCTAACCCCAACCCTAACTCTAAACTTAACCCTAACCCAAACCCTAATCATAATACTAACCCTAACACGAACCCTAATACGATCTAACCCAAAACCTCACCCTAACCCAAACATGAACCCGAACTCTAACCCTAAACCTAAACCTAACTGTAACCCTAACCCGAGCCCTAAACATAAAGACAGGGGCAGACAGAGTAACAGAGAGAGAGAGACAGAGTGAGAGAGACACATAGAGAGAGACAGAGAGGGAGAGACAGAGACAGAGTGAGAGAGACACATCGAGAGAGACAGAGAGGGAGAGACAGAGGCGATACAGGAGCTGAACTCGGGGTCTGGGCTCAGGGTTCGGGGTTTGTCCTCAAGGTCAGGGCTCAGGGTTTGGGAGCTGAACTCAGGGTCAGGGTCAGGCTTCAGGGCTGAACATGGGGTCAGGGGTCAGGGCTCAGGGTTCAGGAGCTGAACTCGGGTTCAGATTTTAAACAGTGCCCTACACGAAACAGAGATTTTAAACAGTGCCCTACACTAAACAGAGATTTTAAACAGTGCCCTACACTAAACAGAGATTTTAAACAGTACCCGACACTAAACAGAGATTTTAAACAGTGCCCTACACTAAACAGAGATTTTAAACAGTGCCCTACACTAAACAGAGATTTTAAACAGTACCCTGCACGAAACAGAGATTTTAAACTGAACCCGACACTAAACAGAGATTTTAAACAGTACCCTACACTAATCAGAGATTTTAAACAGTGCCCTACACTAAACAGAGATTTTAAACAGTGCCCTACACTAAACAGAGATTTTAAACAGTACCCTACACTAAACAGAGATTTTAAACAGTGCCGTACACTAAACAGAGATTTTAAACAGTACCCTACACTAATCAGAGATTTTAAACAGTACCCTACACTAAACAGAGATTTTAAACAGTGCCCTACACTAAACAGAGATTTTAAACAGTGCCCTGCACTAAACAGAGATTTTAAACAGTACCCTACACTAAACAGAGATTTTAAACAGTGCCCTACACTAAACAGAGATTTTAAACAGTGCCCTACACTAAACAGAGATTTTAAACAGTACCCTACACTAAACAGAGATTTTAAACAGTGCCCTACACTAAACAGAGATTTTAAACACTACCCTGAACTAAACAGAGATTTTAAACAGTGCCCTACACTAAACAGAGATTTTAAACAGTACCCTACACTAAACAGAGATTTTAAACAGTGCCCGACACTAAACAGAGATTTTAAACAGTACCCTACACTAAACAGAGATTTTAAACAGTACCCTACACTAAACAGAGATTTTAAACAGTACCCTACACTAAACAGAGATTTTAAACACTACCCTGCACTAAACAGAGATTTTAAACAGTGCCCTACACTAAACAGAGATTCTAAACAGTGCCCTACACTATACAGAGATTTTAAACAGTGCCCTACACTAAACAGAGATTTTAAACAGTGTCCTACACTAAACAGAGATTTTAAACAGTGCCTTACACTAAACAGAGATTTTAAACAGTACTCTACACTAAACAGAGATTTTAAGCAGTGCCCTACACTAAACGGAGATTTTAAACAGTGCCCTACACTAAACAGAGATTTTAAACAGTGCCCTACACTAAACAGAGATTTTAAACAGTGCCCTACACTAAACAGAGATTTTAAACAGTGCCCTGCACTAAACAGAGATTTTAAACAGTGCCCAACACTAAACAGAGATTTTAAACAGTGTCCTACACTAAACAGAGATTTTAAACAGTGCCCTGCACTAAACAGAGATTTTAAACAGTGCCCAACACTAAACAGAGATTTTAAACAGTGTCCTACACTAAACAGAGATTTTAAACAGTGCCCTACACTAAACAGAGATTTTAAACAGTGCCCTACACTAAACAGAGATTTTAAACAGTGCCCTACACTAAACAGAGATTTTAAACAGTACCCTACACTAAACAGAGGTTTTAAACAGTGTCCTACACTAAACAGAGATTTTAAACAGTGCCCTACTCTAAACAGAGATTTTAAACAGTGTCCTACACTAAACAGAGATTTTAAACAGTACCCTACACTAAACAGAGATTTTAAACAGTGCCCTACACTAAACAGAGATTTTAAACAGTGACCTACACTAAACAGAGATTTTAAACAGTGCCCTACACTAAACGGAGATTTTAAACAGTACCCTACACTAAACAGAGATTTTAAACAGTGCCCTACACTAAACAGAGATTTTAAACAGTACCCTACACTAAACAGAGATTTTAAACAGTGCCCTACACTAAACAGAGATTTTAAACAGTGACCTACACTAAACAGAGATTTTAAACAGTGCCCTACACTAAACAGAGATTTTAAACAGTACCCTATAGTAAGCAGATCTTTTAAACTGTACCCTACACTTAGCGGAGATTTTAAACAGTACCCTGCACGAAACAGAGATTTTAAACTGAACCCGACACTAAACAGAGATTTTAAACAGTACCCTACACTAATCAGAGATTTTAAACAGTGCCCGACACTAAACAGAGATTTTAAGCAGTGCCCTACACTAAACGGAGATTTTAAACAGTGCCCTACACTAAACAGAGATTTTAAACAGTACCCTACACTAAACGGAGATTTTAAACAGTGCCCTACACTAAACAGAGATTTTAAACTGACCATCTATATTCACACCTCACCATCTATACTGACACCTGACCATCTATACTCTCACCTGACCATCTATATTCACACCTGACCATCTATATTCACCCCTGATCGTCTATATTCACAGCTGACCATCTATATTCACACCTGACCATCTATACTCACACCTGACCGTCTATATTCACACCTGACCACATACACTGACACCTGACCATCTATACTCACACCTGACCATCTATATTCACACCTGACCATCTATACTCACACCTGACCATCTATATTCACACATGACCATCTATACTCACTCCTGACCATCTATATTCACACCTGACCATCTATATTCACACCTGACCATCTACATTCACATCTGACCATCTATATTCACACCTGATCATCTATACTCACACCTGACCATCTATACTCACACCTGACCTTCTATATTCACAACTGACCATCTATATTCACACCTGACCGTCTATACTCACACCCGGCCATCTACACTCACACCTGACCATCTATACTCACACCTGACCATCTATACTCACACCTGACCATCTATATACACACCTGACCATCTATACTCACACCTGACCATTTATATTCACACCTGACCATCTATATTCACACCTGACCATCTATATTCACCCCTGACCATCTATATTCAAACCTGACCATTTATATTCACACCTGACCATCTATACTCACACCTGACCATCTATATTCACACCTGACCATATATATTCACACCTGACCATCTATACTCACACCTGACCATCTATATTCACACCTGACCATCTATATTCAAACCTGACCATTTATATTCACACCTGACCATCTATATTCACACCTGACCATCTATATTCAAACCTGACCATTTATATTCAAACCTGACCATCTATATTCACACCTGACCATATATATTCACACCTGACCATCTATACTCACACCTGACCATCTATATTCACACCTGACCATCTATATTCACACCTGACCATCTATATTCAAACCTGACCATATATATTCACACCTGACCATCTATACTCACACCTGACCATCTATATTCACACCTGACCATCTATATTCACACCTGACCATCTATACTCACACCTGACCATCTATATTCACACCTGACCATCTATATTCACACCTGACCATCTATATTCAAACCTGACCATATATATTCACACCTGACCATCTATACTCACACCTGACCATCTATATTCACCCCTGACCATCTATACTCACACCTGACCATCTATATTCACACCTGACCATCTATATTCACACCTGACCATCTATAATCACCCCTGACCATCTATACTCACACCTGACCATCTATATTCACACCTGACCATCTATATTCACACCTGACCATCTATACTCACACCTGAACATCTATACTCACCCCTGACCATCTATACTCACACCTGACCATCTATATTCACACCTGACCATCTATACTCACCCCTGACCATCTATACTCACACCTGACCATCTATATTCACACCTGACCATCTATATTCACACCTGACAATCTATATTCACACCTGACCATCTATACTCACACCTGACCATCTATACTCACTCTTGACCATCTATACTCAGACCTGACCATCTATACTCACACCTGACCATCTACATTCACACCTGACCATCTATATTCACAGCTGACCATCTATACTCACACCTGACCATCCATATTCACACCTGACCGTCTATACTCACACCTGACCATCTATACTCACACCTGACCATCTATATTCACACCTGACCATCTATACACACACCTGACCATCTATATTCACACCTGACCATATATATTCACACCTGACCATCTATACTCACACCTGACCATCTATATTCACACCTGACCATCTATATTCACACCTGACCATCTATATTCAAACCTGACCATATATATTCACACCTGACAATCTATACTCACACCTGACCATCTATATTCACACCTGACCATCTATATTCACACCTGACCATCTATACTCACACCTGACCATCTATATTCACACCTGACCATCTATATTCACACCTGACCATCTATATTCAAACCTGACCATATATATTCACACCTGACCATCTATACTCACACCTGACCATCTATATTCACACCTGACCATCTATATTCACACCTGACCATCTATATTCACACCTGACCATCTATATTCAAACCTGACCATTTATATTCACACCTGACCATCTATACTCACACCTGACCATCTATATTCACACCTGACCATATATATTCACACCTGACCATCTATACTCACACCCGACCATCTATATTCACACCTGACCATCTATATTCACACCTGACCATCTATATTCACACCTGACCATCTATATTCACACCTGACCATCTATATTCAAACCTGACCATTTATACTCACACCTGACCATCTATACTCACACCTGACCATCTATATTCACCCCTGACCGTCTATATTCACAGCTGACCATCTATTCTCACACCTGACCGTCTATATTCAGACCTGACCATCTATACTCACACCTGACAATCTATATTCACACCTGACCATCTATATTCACACCTGACCGTCTATACTCACACCTGACCGTCTATATTCACACCTGACCATCTATACTCACACCGGACGATCTATATTCACACCTAACCATCTATACTCACACCTGACCATCTATATTCCCACCTGACCATTTATATTCACACCTGACCATCTATATTCAAACCTGACCATTTATATTCACACCTGAACATCTATATTCCCACCTGACCATTTATATTCACACCTGACCATCTATATTCAAACCTGACCATTTATATTCACACCTGACCATCTATATTCAAACCTGACCATCTATATTCACACCTGACCATTTATATTCACACCCGACCATCTATATTCCCACCTGACCATTTATATTCACACCTGACCATCTATATTCCCACCTGACCATTTATATTATCATCTGACCATCTATATTCACACCTGACCATATTTATTTACACCAGACCATCAATATTCACACCTGACCATATCTACTCACACCTGACGGTCTCTATTTACACCTGACCATCTATACTCACACCTGACGGTCTCTATTCACACCTGATCATCTGTACTCACACGTGACCATCTATATTCACACGTGACCATGTATATTCACACGTGACGATCTATATTCACACGTGACCATCTATTTTCGCACCTGACCATCTATACTCACAGCTGAGCATCTATATTCACACCTGACCATCTATATTCACACCTGACAATCTATACTCACACCTGACCATCTATACTCACACCTGACCATCTATATTCACACCTGACCATCTATATTCACACCTGACCATCTATATTCACCCCTGACCGTCTATATTCACAGCTGACCATCTATACTCACACCTGACCATCTATATTCACACCTGACCATCTATACTCACACCTGACCATCTATACTCTCACCTGACCATCTATATTCACACCTGACCATCTATATTCACACCTGACCATCTATATTCACACCTGATCATCTATACTCACACCTGACCATCTATACTCACACCTGACCTTCTATATTCACAACTGACCATCTATATTCACACCTGACCGTCTATACTCACACCCGGCCATCTATACTCACACCCGACCATCTATAATCACAGCTGACAGTTTATATTCACAACTGACCCTCTATATTCGCACCTGACCATCTATATACACAACTGACCATCTATACTCACACCTGACCATCCATATTCAAACCTGACCATCTATATTCACACCTGACCATCTATACTCACATCTGACCATCTATATTCACACCTGACCATCTATATTCACACCTGACCATCTATACTCACACCTGACCATCTATACTCACACCTGACCATCTATATTCCCACCTGACCATCTATACTCACACCTGACCGTCTATACTCACACCTGACCAACTATACTCACACCTGACCATCTATATTCACACCTCACCATCTATACTCACACCTGACAATCTATATTCACACCGGACCATCTATATTCACACCTGACCATCTATACTCACACATGACCATCTATACTCACACCTGACCATCTATATTCACACCTGACCATCTATATTCACCCCTGACCGTCTATACTCACACCTGACCATCTATACTCACACCTGACCATCTATATTCACACCTGACCATCTATACTCACAGCTGACCATCTATATTCACACCTGACCATCTATTTTCACACCTGACCATCTATACTCACACCTGACCATCTATATTCAAACCTGACCGTCTATACTCACAGCTGACCATCTATACTCACACCTGACCATCTATACACACACCTGACCATCTATATTCACACCTGACCGTCTAAACTCACAGCTTACCATCTATACTCACACCTGACCATCTATACTCACACCTGACCATCTATATTCACACCTGACCAACTATATTCAAACCTGACCGCCTATACTCACACCTGACCATCTATATTCACACCTGACCATCTATATTCACTCCTGACCATCTTTATTCACACCTGACCATCTTTACTCGCACCTGACCATCTATACTCACACCTGACCTGCTATATTAACACGTGACCATCTATACCCACACCTGACCATCTACATTCACACCTGACCATCTATATTCACACCTGACCATCTATATTCACACCTGACCATCTATACGCACACCTGACTGTCTATATTCACACCTGACCATCAATACTCACACCTGACCATTTATATTCACACCTGACCATCTATACTCACACCTGACCATTTATATTCACACCTGACCATTTATATTCACACCTGACCATCTATACTCACACCTGACCATTTATATTCACACCTGACCATCTATATTCACACCTGACCATCTATATTCACACCTAACCATCTATATTCACACCTGACCATCTATATTCACACCTAACAATCTATATTCACACCTGACCATATATGCTCACACCTGACGGTCTCTATTCACACCTGACCATCTGTACTCACACGTGACCATCTATATTCACACGTGACCATCTATATTCACACGTGACCATGTATATTCCCACGTGACGATCTACATTCACACGTGACCATCTATATTCACACCTGACCATCTATATTCACCCCTGACCGTCTATATTCACAGCTGACCATCTATATTCACACCTGACCATCTATACTCACACCTGACGGTCTATATTCACACCTGACCACATACACTGACACCTGACCATCTATACTCACACCTGACCATCTATATTCACACCTGACCATCTATACTCACACCTGACCATCTATATTCACACCTGACCATCTATACTCACTCCTGACCATCTATCTTCACACCTGACCATCTATATTCACACCTGACCATCTACATTCACATCTGACCATCTATATTCACACCTGATCATCTATACTCACACCTGACCATCTATACTCACACCTGACCTTCTATATTCACAACTGACCATCTATATTCACACCTGACCGTCTATACTCACACCCGGCCATCTATACTCAAACCCGACCATCTATAATCACAGCTGACAGTTTATATTCACAACTGACCCTCTATATTCGCACCTGACCATCTATATACACCACTGACCATCTATACTCAGACATGACCATCCATATTCAAACCTGACCATCTATATTCACACCTGACCATCTATACTCACATCTGACCATCTATACTCACACCTGACCTTCTATATTCACAACTGACCATCTATATTCACACCTGACCGTCTATACTCACACCCGGCCATCTACACTCACACCTGACCATCTATACTCACACCTGACCATCTATACTCACACCTGACCATCTATATTCACACCTGACCATCTATACTCACACCTGACCATTTATATTCACACCTGACCATCTATATTCACACCTGACCATCTATATTCACACCTGACCATCTATATTCACCCCTGACCATCTATATTCAAACCTGACCATTTATATTCACACCTGACCATCTATACTCACACCTGACCATCTATATTCACACCTGACCATATATATTCACACCTGACCATCTATACTCACACCTGACCATCTATATTCACACCTGACCATCTATATTCAAACCTGACCATTTATATTCACACCTGACCATCTATATTCACACCTGACCATCTATATTCAAACCTGACCATTTATATTCAAACCTGACCATCTATATTCACACCTGACCATATATATTCACACCTGACCATCTATACTCACACCTGACCATCTATATTCACACCTGACCATCTATATTCACACCTGACCATCTATATTCAAACCTGACCATATATATTCACACCTGACCATCTATACTCACACCTGACCATCTATATTCACACCTGACCATCTATATTCACACCTGACCATCTATACTCACACCTGACCATCTATATTCACACCTGACCATCTATATTCACACCTGACCATCTATATTCAAACCTGACCATATATATTCACACCTGACCATCTATACTCACACCCGACCATCTATATTCACACCTGACCATCTATATTCACACCTGACCATCTATATTCACACCTGACCATCTATATTCAAACCTGACCATTTATATTCACACCTGACCATCTATACTCACACCTGACCATCTATATTCACACCTGTCCATATATATTCACACCTGACCATCTATACTCACACCGGACGATCTATATTCACACCTAACCATCTATACTCACACCTGACCATCTATATTCCCACCTGACCATTTATATTCACACCTGACCATCTATATTCAAACCTGACCATTTATATTCACACCTGAACATCTATATTCCCACCTGACCATTTATATTCACACCTGACCATCTATATTCAAACCTGACCATTTATATTCACACCTGACCATCTATATTCAAACCTGACCATCTATATTCACACCTGACCATTTATATTCACACCCGACCATCTATATTCCCACCTGACCATTTATATTCACACCTGACCATCTATATTCCCACCTGACCATTTATATTATCATCTGACCATCTATATTCACACCTGACCATATTTATTTACACCAGACCATCAATATTCACACCTGACCATATCTACTCACACCTGACGGTCTCTATTCACACCTGATCATCTGTACTCACACGTGACCATCTATATTCACACGTGACCATCTATATTCACACTTGACGATCTATATTCACACGTGACCATCTATTTTCACACCTGACCATCTATACTCACAGCTGAGCATCTATATTCACACCTGACCATCTATATTCACACCTGACAATCTATACTCACACCTGACCATCTATACTCACACCTGACCATCTATATTCACACCTGACCATCTATATTCACACCTGACCATCTATATTCACCCCTGACCGTCTATATTCACAGCTGACCATCTATACTCACACCTGACCATCTATATTCACACCTGACCATCTATACTCACACCTGACCATCTATACTCTCACCTGACCATCTATATTCACACCTGACCATCTATATTCACACCTGACCATCTATATTCACACCTGACCATCTATACTCACCCCTGACCTTCTATATTCACAACTGACCATCTATATTCACACCTGACCGTCTATACTCACACCCGGCCATCTATACTCACACCCGACCATCTATAATCACAGCTGACAGTTTATATTCACAACTGACCCTCTATATTCGCACCTGACCATCTATATACACAACTGACCATCTATACTCACACCTGACCATCCATATTCAAACCTGACCATCTATATTCACACCTGACCATCTATACTCACATCTGACCATTTATATTCACACCTGACCATCTATATTCACACCTGACCATCTATACTCACACCTGACCATCTATACTCACACCATACCATCTATATTCCCACCTGACCATCTATACTCACACCTGACCGTCTATACTCACACCTGACCAACTATACTCACACCTGACCATCTATATTCACACCTCACCATCTATACTCACACCTGACAATCTATATTCACACCTGACCATCTATATTCACACCTGACCATCTATACTCACACCTGACCATCTATACTCACACCTGACCATCTATATTCACACCTGACCATCTATATTCACCCCTGACCGTCTATACTCACACCTGACCATCTATACTCACACCTGACCATCTATATTCACACCTGACCATCTATACTCACAGCTGACCATCTATATTCACACCTGACCATCTATTTTCACACCTGACCATCTATACTCACACCTGACCATCTATATTCAAACCTGACCGTCTATACTCACAGCTGACCATCTATACTCACACCTGACCATCTATACACACACCTGACCATCTATATTCACACCTGACCGTCTAAACTCACAGCTTACCATCTATACTCACACCTGACCATCTATACTCACACCTGACCATCTATATTCACACCTGACCAACTATATTCAAACCTGACCGCCTATACTCACACCTGACCATCTATATTCACACCTGACCATCTATATTCACTCCTGACCATCTTTATTCACACCTGACCATCTTTACTCGCACCTGACCATCTATACTCACACCTGACCTGCTATATTAACACGTGACCATCTATACCCACACCTGACCATCTACATTCACACCTGACCATCTATATTCACACCTGACCATCTATATTCACACCTGACCATCTATACTCACACCTGACTGTCTATATTCACACCTGACCATCAATACTCACACCTGACCATTTATATTCACACCTGACCATCTATACTCACACCTGACCATTTATATTCACACCTGACCATTTATATTCACACCTGACCATCTATACTCACACCTGACCATTTATATTCACACCTGACCATCTATATTCACACCTGACCATCTATATTCACACCTAACCATCTATATTCACACCTGACCATCTATATTCACACCTAACAATCTATATTCACACCTGACCATATATGCTCACACCTGACGGTCTCTATTCACACGTGACCATCTATATTCACACGTGACCATGTATATTCCCACGTGACGATCTACATTCACACGTGACCATCTATTTTCACACCTGACCATCTATACTCACACCTGACCACCTGACCTCACACGTGACCATCTATATTCACGCGTGACCATCTATATTCACACGTGACCATGTATATTCACACGTGACCATCTATATTCACACGTGTCCATGTATATTCACACGTGACCATCTATATTCACACCTGACCATCTATACTCACACCTGACCATCTATACTCACACCTGACGATCTATATTAACACCTGACAATCTATGCTCACACCTGACCATCTATATTCACACCTGACCAACTACACTCACACCTGACCATCTATATTCACACATGACCATCTATCCTCACTCTTGACCATCTATACTCACGCCTGACCATCTATACTCACACCTGACCATCTATGTTCACACCTGACCATCTATACTCACACCCGACCATCTATATTCACACCTGACCATCTATATTCACACCTCACCATCTATATTCACACCTGACCATCTGTACTCACAGCTGACCATCTATATTCACACCTGACAATTTATACTCACACCTGACCATCTATACTCACACCTGACCATCTATATTCACACCTGACCATCTATATTCACACCTGACCGTCTATACTCACACCTGACCGTCTATATTAACACCTGACCATCTATACCCACACCTGACCATCTACATTCTCACCTGACCATCTATATTCACACCTGACCATCTATATTCACCCCTGACCATCTATATTCAAACCTGACCATTTATACTCACACCTGACCATCTATACTCACACCTGACCATCTATATTCACACCTGACCATATATATTCACACCTGACCATCTATATTCACACCTGACCATCTACATTCAAACCTGACCATTTATATTCACACCTGACCATCTATATTCCCACCTGACCATTTATATTCACACCTGACCATCTATATTCACACCTGACCATTTATATTCACACCTGACCATCTATACTCACTTCTGACCATTTATATTCACACCTGACCATCTATATTCAAACCTGACCATTTATATTCACACCCGACCATCTATATTCCCACCTGACCATTTATATTCACACCTGACCATCTATATTCCCACCTGACCATTTATATTAACATCTGACCATCTATATTCACAACTGACCATATTTATTTAAACCAGACCATCTATATTCACACCTGACCATATATACTCACACCTGACGGTCTCTATTCACACCTGACCATCTATACTCACACCTGACGGTCTCTATTCACACCTGATCATCTGTACTCACACGTGACCATCTATATTCACACGTGACCATCTATATTCACACGTGACGATCTATATTCACACGTGACCATCTATTTTCACACCTGACCATCTATACTCACAGCTGACCATCTATATTCACACCTGACCATCTATATTCACACCTGACAATCTATACTCACACCTGACCATCTATATTCACACCTGACCATCTATATTCACACCTGACCATCTATATTCACCCCTGACCGTCCATATTCACAGCTGACCATCTATACTCACACCTGACCATCTATATTCACGCCTGACCATCTATACTCACACCTGACCATCTATACTCACACCTGACCATCTATACTCTCACCTGACCATCTATAATCACACCTGACCATCTATATTCACACCTGACCATCTATATTCACCCCTGACCGTCTATATTCACAGCTGACCATCTATACTCACACCTGACCATCTATATTCACACCTGACCATCTATACTCACTCCTGACCATCTATATTGACAACAAACCATCTATACTCACACCTGACCATCTATATTCTCACCTGACCATCTATATTCACACTGACCATCTATATTCACACCTGACCATCTACATTCACATCTGACCATCTATATTAACACCTGATCATCTATACTCACACCTGACCAACTATACTCACACCTGACCTTCTATATTCACAACTGACCATCTATATTCACACCTGACCATCTATACTCACACCCGGCCATCTATACTCACACCCGACCATCTATAATCAAAGCTGACAGTTTATATTCACAACTGACCCTCTATATTCGCACCTGACCATCTATATACACAACTGACCATCTATACTCACACCTGACCATCCATATTCAAACCTGACCATCTATATTCACACCTGACCATCTATACTCACATCTGACCATCTATATTCACACCTGACCATCTATACTCACACCTGACCATCTATACTCACACCTGACCATCTATATTCACACCTGACCATCTATACTCACACCTGACCGTCTATACTCACACCTGAACATCTATACTCACACCTGACCATCTATATTCACATCTGACCATCTATACTCACACCTGACAATCTATATTCACACCTGACCATCTATATTCACACCTGACCATCTACACTCACACCTGACCATCTATATTCACACCTGACCATCTATATTCACACCTGACCATCTATACTCATACCTTACCATCAATATTCACACCTGACCATCTATATTCACACCTGACCATCTATACTCACACCTGACCATCTACATTCACACCTGACCATCTATACGCACACCTGACCATCTATATTCACACCTGACCATCTATATTCACCCCTGACCGTCTATACTCACACCTGACCATCTATATTCACACCTGACCATCTATATTCACACCTGACCATCTATACTCACACCTGTCCATCTACACTCACACCTGACCATCTATACGCACACCTGACCATCTATATTCACACCTGACCATCTATATTCACCCCTGACCGTCTATACTCACACCTGACCATCTATACTCACACCCGACCATCTATATTTACACCTGACCATCTATATTCACACCTGACCATCTATACTCACACCTGACCATCTATATTCACACCTGACCATCTATACTCACACCTGACCATCTATACTCACACCTGACCATCTATATTCACACCTGACCATCTATACTCACACCTGACCGTCTATACTCACACCTGAACATCTATAATCACACCTGACCATCTATATTCACATCTGACCATCTATACTCACACCTGACAATCTATATTCACACCTGACCATCTATATTCACACCTGACCATCTACACTCACACCTGACCATCTATATTCACACCTGACCATCTATATTCACACCTGACCATCTATACTCATACCTGACCATCAATATTCACACCTGACCATCTATATTCACAGCTGACCATCTATACTCACACCTGACCCTGTACATTCACACCTGACCATCTATATTCACACCTGACCATCTATATTCACACCTGACCATCTATATTCACCCCTGACCGTCTATACTCACACCTGACCATCTATATTCACACCTGACCATCTATATTCACACCTGACCATCTATACTCACACCTGACCATCTACACTCACACCTGACCATCTATACGCACACCTGACCATCTATATTCACACCTGACCATCTATATTCACCCCTGACCGTCTATACTCACACCTGACCATCTATACTCACACCTGACCATCTATATTCACACCTGACCATCTATACTCACAGCTGACCATCTATATTCACACCTGACCATCTATTTTCACACCTGACCATCTATACTCACACCTGACCATCTATATTCAAACCTGACCGTCTATACTCACAGCTGACCATCTATACTCACACCTGACCATCTATACTCACACCTGACCATCTATATTCACACCTGACCATCTATACTCACAGCTTACCATCTATACTCACACCTGACCATCTATACTCACACCTGACCATCTATATTCACACCTGACCATCTATATTCAAACCTGACCGTCTATACTCACACCTGACCATCTATATTCACACCTGACCATCTGTATTCACACCTGACCATCTATATTCACACCTGACCATCTATATTCACACCTGACCATCTATATTCACTCCTGACCATCTATATTCACACCTGACCATCTTTACTCGCACCTGACCATCTATACTCACACCTGACCTGCTATATTAACACGTGACCATCTATACCCACACCTGACCATCTACATTCACACCTGACCATCTATATTCACACCTGACCATCTATACTCTCACCTGACTGTCTATATTCACACCTGACCACCTATACTCACACCTGACCATCTATATTCACACCTGACCGTCGATACTCACACTTGACCGTATATATTCACACCTGACCATCTATACTCACACCTGACCATTTATATTCACACCTGACCATCTATATTCACACCTGACCATCTATATTCACACCTAACCATCTATATTCACACCTAACAATCTATATTCACACCTGACCATATATGCTCACACCTGACGGTCTCTATTCACACCTGACCATCTGTACTCACACGTGACCATCTATATTCACACGTGACCATCTATTTTCACACCTGACCATCTATACTCACACCTGACCACCAGACCTCACACGTGACCATCTATATTCACACGCGAAAATCTATATTCACACGTGACCATGTATATTCACACGTGACCATCTATATTCACACGTGACCATCTATATTCACACGTGTCCATGTATATTCACACGTGACCATCTATATTCACACCTGACCATCTATACTCACACCTGACCATCTATACTCACACCTGACCATCTATATTAACACCTGACCATCTATGCTCACACCTGACCATCTATATTCACACCTGACCATCTACACTCACACCTGACCATCTATATTCACACCTGACCATCTATCCTCACTCTTGACCATCTATACTCACGCCTGACCATCTATACTCACACCTGACCATCTATGTTCACACCTGACCATCTATACTCACACCCGACCATCTATATTCACACCTGACCATCTATATTCACACCTCACCATCTATATTCACACCTGACCATCTGTACTCACAGCTGATCATCTATATTCACACCTGACAATTTATACTCACACCTGACCATCTATACTCACACCTGACCATCTATATTCACCCCTGACCGTCTATATTCACAGCTGACCATCTATTCTCACACCTGACCGTCTATATTCAGACCTGACCATCTATACTCACACCTGACAATCTATATTCACACCTGACCATCTATATTCACACCTGACCGTCTATACTCACACCTGACCGTCTATATTCACACCTGACCATCTATACTCACACCGGACGATCTATATTCACACCTAACCATCTATACTCACACCTGACCATCTATATTCCCACCTGACCATTTATATTCACACCTGACCATCTATATTCAAACCTGACCATTTATATTCACACCTGAACATCTATATTCCCACCTGACCATTTATATTCACACCTGACCATCTATATTCAAACCTGACCATTTATATTCACACCTGACCATCTATATTCAAACCTGACCATCTATATTCACACCTGACCATTTATATTCACACCCGACCATCTATATTCCCACCTGACCATTTATATTCACACCTGACCATCTATATTCCCACCTGACCATTTATATTATCATCTGACCATCTATATTCACACCTGACCATATTTATTTACACCAGACCATCAATATTCACACCTGACCATATCTACTCACACCTGACGGTCTCTATTTACACCTGACCATCTATACTCACACCTGACGGTCTCTATTCACACCTGATCATCTGTACTCACACGTGACCATCTATATTCACACGTGACCATCTATATTCACACGTGACGATCTATATTCACACGTGACCATCTATTTTCACACCTGACCATCTATACTCACAGCTGAGCATCTATATTCACACCTGACCATCTATATTCACACCTGACAATCTATACTCACACCTGACCATCTATACTCACACCTGACCATCTATATTCACACCTGACCATCTATATTCACACCTGACTATCTATATTCACCCCTGACCGTCTACATTCACAGCTGACCATCTATACTCACACCTGACCATCTATATTCACACCTGACCATCTATACTCACACCTGACCATCTATACTCACACCTGACCATCTATACTCTCACCTGACCATCTATATTCACACCTGACCATCTATATTCACACCTGACCATCTATATTCACACCTGATCATCTATACTCACACCTGACCATCTATACTCACACCTGACCTTCTATATTCACAACTGACCATCTATATTCACACCTGACCGTCTATACTCACACCCGGCCATCTATACTCACACCCGACCATCTATAATCACAGCTGACAGTTTATATTCACAACTGACCCTCTATATTCGCACCTGACCATCTATATACACAACTGACCATCTATACTCACACCTGACCATCCATATTCAAACCTGACCATCTATATTCACACCTGACCATCTATACTCACATCTGACCATCTATATTCACACCTGACCATCTATATTCACACCTGACCATCTATACTCACACCTGACCATCTATACTCACACCTGACCATCTATATTCCCACCTGACCATCTATATTCACACCTGACCGTCTATACTCACACCTGACCAACTATACTCACACCTGACCATGTATATTCACACCTCACCATCTATACTCACACCTGACAATCTCTATTCACACCTGACCATCTATATTCACACCTGACCATCTATACTCACACCTGACCATCTATACTCACACCTGACCATCTATATTCACACCTGACCATCTATATTCACCCCTGACCGTCTATACTGACACCTGACCATCTATACTCACACCTGACCATCTATATTCACACCTGACCATCTATACTCACAGCTGACCATCTATATTCACACCTGACCATCTATTTTCACACCTGACCATCTATACTCACACCTGACCATCTATATTCAAACCTGACCGTCTATACTCACAGCTGACCATCTATACTCACACCTGACCATCTATACACACACCTGACCATCTATATTCACACCTGACCGTCTAAACTCACAGCTTACCATCTATACTCACACCTGACCATCTATACTCACACCTGACCATCTATATTCACACCTGACCAACTATATTCAAACCTGACCGTCTATACTCACACCTGACCATCTATATTCACACCTGACCATCTATATTCACTCCTGACCATCTTTATTCACACCTGACCATCTTTACTCGCACCTGACCATCTATACTCACACCTGACCTGCTATATTAACACGTGACCATCTATACCCACACCTGACCATCTATATTCACACCTGACCATCTATATTCACACCTGACCATCTATATTCACACCTGACCATCTATACTCACACCTGACTGTCTATATTCACACCTGACCATCAATACTCACACCTGACCATTTATATTCACACCTGACCATCTATACTCACACCTGACCATTTATATTCACACCTGACCATTTATATTCACACCTGACCATCTATACTCACACCTGACCATTTATATTCACACCTGACCATCTATATTCACACCTGACCATCTATATTCACACCTAACCATCTATATTCACACCTGACCATCTATATTCACACCTAACAATCTATATTCACACCTGACCTTATATGCTCACACCTGACGGTCTCTATTCACACCTGGCCATCTGTACTCACACGTGACCATCTATATTCACACGTGACCATCTATATTCACACGTGACCATGTATATTCCCACGTGACGATCTACATTCACACGTGACCATCTATTTTCACACCTGACCATCTATACTCACACCTGACCACCTGACCTCACACGTGACCATCTATATTCACACGTGACCATCTATATTCACACGTGACCATGTATATTCACACGTGACCATCTATATTCACAGGTGACAATCTATATTCACACGTGTCCATGTATATTCACACGTGACCATCTATATTCACACCTGACCATCTACACTCACACCTGACCATCTATACTCACACCTGACGATCTATATTAACACCTGACAATCTATGCTCACACCTGACCATCTATATTCACACCTGACCATCTACACTCACACCTGACCATCTATATTCACACATGACCATCTATCCTCACTCTTGACCATCTATACTCACACCTGACCATCTATACTCACACCCGACCATCTATATTCACACCTGACCATCTATATTCACACCTCACCATCTATATTCACACCTGACCATCTGTACTCACAGCTGACCATCTATATTCACACCTGACAATTTATACTCACACCTGACCATCTATACTCACACCTGACCATCTATATTCACACCTGACCATCTATATTCACACCTGACCGTCTATACTCACACCTGACCGTCTATATTAACACCTGACCATCTATACCCACACCTGACCATCTACATTCTCACCTGACCATCTATATTCACACCTGACCATCTATATTCACCCCTGACCATCTATATTCAAACCTGACCATTTATACTCACACCTGACCATCTATACTCACACCTGACCATTTATACTCACACCTGACCATCTATACTCACACCTGACCATCTATATTCACACCTGACCATATATATTCACACCTGACCATCTATATTCACACCTGACCATCTACATTCAAACCTGACCATTTATATTCACACCTGACCATCTATATTCCCACCTGACCATTTATATTCACACCTGACCATCTATATTCCCACCTGACCATTTATATTCACACCTGACCATCTATACTCACTTCTGACCATTTATATTCACACCTGACCATCTATATTCAAACCTGACCATTTATATTCACACCCGACCATCTATATTCCCACCTGACCATTTATATTCACACCTGACCATCTATATTCCCACCTGACCATTTATATTAACATCTGACCATCTATATTCACACCTGACCATATTTATTTAAACCAGACCATCTATATTCACACCTGACCATATATACTCACACCTGACGGTCTCTATTCACACCTGACCATCTATACTCACACCTGACGGTCTCTATTCACACCTGATCATCTGTACTCACACGTGACCATCTATATTCACACGTGACCATCTATATTCACACGTGACGATCTATATTCACACGTGACCATCTATTTTCACACCTGACCATCTATACTCACAGCTGACCAACTATATTCACACCTGACCATCTATATTCACACCTGACAATCTATACTCACACCTGACCATCTATATTCACACCTGACCATCTATATTCACACCTGACCATCTATATTCACCCCTGACCGTCCATATTCACAGCTGACCATCTATACTCACACCTGACCATCTATATTCACGCCTGACCATCAATACTCACACCTGACCATCTATACTCACACCTGACCATCTATACTCTCACCTGACCATCTATAATCACACCTGACCATCTATATTCACACCTGACCATCTATATTCACCCCTGACCGTCTATATTCACAGCTGACCATCTATACTCACACCTGACCATCTATATTCACACCTGACCATCTATACTCACTCCTGACCATCTATATTCACAACAAACCATGTATACTCACACCTGACCATCTATATTCTCACCTGACCATCTATATTCACACTGACCATCTATATTCACACCTGACCATCTACATTCACATCTGACCATCTATATTAACACCTGATCATCTATACTCACACCTGACCATCTATACTCACACCTGACCTTCTATATTCACAACTGACCATCTATATTCACACCTGACCATCTATACTCACACCCGGCCATCTATACTCACACCCGACCATCTATAATCAAAGCTGACAGTTTATATTCACAACTGACCCTCTATATTCGCACCTGACCATCTATATACACAACTGACCATCTATACTCACACCTGACCATCCATATTCAAACCTGACCATCTATATTCACACCTGACCATCTATACTCACATCTGACCATCTATATTCACACCTGACCATCTATACTCACACCTGACCATCTATACTCACACCTGACCATCTATATTCACACCTGACCATCTATACTCACACCTGACCGTCTATACTCACACCTGAACATCTATACTCACACCTGACCATCTATATTCACATCTGACCATCTATACTCACACCTGACAATCTATATTCACACCTGACCATCTATATTCACACCTGACCATCTACACTCACACCTGACCATCTATATTCACACCTGACCATCTATATTCACACCTGACCATCTATACTCATACCTTACCATCAATATTCACACCTGACCATCTATATTCACACCTGACCATCTATACTCACACCTGACCATCTACATTCACACCTGACCATCTATACGCACACCTGACCATCTATATTCACACCTGACCATCTATATTCACCCCTGACCGTCTATACTCACACCTGACCATCTATATTCACACCTGACCATCTATATTTACACCTGACCATCTATATTCACACCTGACCATCTATACTCACACCTGACCATCTATATTCACACCTGACCATCTATACTCACACCTGACCATCTATACTCACACCTGACCATCTATATTCACACCTGACCATCTATACTCACACCTGACCGTCTATACTCACACCTGAACATCTATACTCACACCTGACCATCTATATTCACATCTGAACATCTATACTCACACCTGACAATCTATATTCACACCTGACCATCTATATTCACACCTGACCATCTACACTCACACCTGACCATCTATATTCACACCTGACCATCTATATTCACACCTGACCATCTATACTCATACCTGACCATCAATATTCACACCTGACCATCTATATTCACACCTGACCATCTATATTCACACCTGACCATCTATACTCACACCTGACCATCTACACTCACACCTGACCATCTATACACACACCTGACCATCTATATTCACACCTGACCATCTATATTCACCCCTGACCGTCTATACTCACACCTGACCATCTATACTCACACCTGACCATCTATATTCACACCTGACCATCTATACTCACAGCTGACCATCTATATTCACACCTGACCATCTATTTTCACACCTGACCATCTATACTCACACCTGACCATCTATATTCAAACCTGACCGTCTATACTCACAGCTGACCATCTATACTCACAGCTGACCATCTACACTCACACCTGACCATCTATATTCACACCTGACCATCTATACTCACAGCTTACCATCCATACTCACACCTGACCATCTATACTCACACCTGACCATCTATATTCACACCTGACCATCTATATTCAAACCTGACCATCTATACTCACACCTGACCATCTATATTCACACCTGACCATCTATATTCACACCTGACCATCTATATTCACTCCTGACCATCTATATTCACACCTGACCATCTTTACTCGCACCTGACCATCTCTACTCACACCTGACCTGCTATATTAACACGTGACCATCTATACCCACACCTGACCATCTACATTCACACCTGACCATCTATATTCACACCTGACCATCTATACTCTCACCTGACTGTCTATATTCACACCTGACCACCTATACTCACACCTGACCATCTATATTCACACCTGACCGTCGATACTCACACTTGACCGTATATATTCACACCTGACCATCTATACTCACACCTGACCATTTATATTCACACCTGACCATCTATATTCACACCTGACCATCTATATTCACACCTAACCATCTATATTCACACCTAACAATCTATATTCACACCTGACCATATATGCTCACACCTGACGGTCTCTATTCACACCTGACCATCTGTACTCACACGTGACCATCTATATTCACACGTGACCATCTATTTTCACACCTGACCATCTATACTCACACCTGACCACCTGACCTCACACGTGACCATCTATATTCACACGCGAAAATCTATATTCACACGTGACCATGTATATTCACACGTGACCATCTATATTCACACGTGACCATCTATATTCACACGTGTCCATGTATATTCACACGTGACCATCTATATTCACACCTGACCATCTATACTCACACCTGACCATCTATACTCACACCTGACCATCTATATTAACACCTGACCATCTATGCTCACACCTGACCATCTATATTCACACCTGACCATCTACACTCACACCTGGCCATCTATATTCACACCTGACCATCTATCCTCACTCTTGACCATCTATACTCACGCCTGACCATCTATACTCACACCTGACCATCTATGTTCACACCTGACCATCTATACTCACACCCGACCATCTATATTCACACCTGACCATCTATATTCACACCTCACCATCTATATTCACACCTGACCATCTGTACTCACAGCTGATCATCTATATTCACACCTGACAATTTATACTCACACCTGACCATCTATACTCACACCTGACCATCTATATTCACCCCTGACCGTCTATATTCACAGCTGACGATCTATTCTCACACCTGACCGTCTATATTCAGACCTGACCATCTATACTCACACCTGACAATCTATATTCACACCTGACCATCTATATTCACACCTGACCGTCTATACTCACACCTGACCGTCTATATTAACACCTGACCATCTATACCCACACCTGACCATCTACATTCTCACCTGACCATCTACATTCACACCTGACCATCTATATTCACACCTGACCATTTATATTCGCACCTGATCGTCTATACTCACACTCGACCATCTATGTTCACACCTGACCATCTATACTCACACCTGACCATCTATATTCACACGTGACCATCTATATTCACACCTGACCGTCTATATTCACATCTGACCATCTATATTCACACCTGACCATCTATATTCACTCCTGACCATCTATATTCACACCTGACCATCTTTACTCGCACCTGACCATCTATACTCACAACTGACCGTCTATATTCACACCTGACCATCTATACTCACAGCTGACCATCTATATTCACACCTGAACATCTATATTCACACCTGACCCTCTATACTCACATCTGGCCATCTATATTCTCACCTGACCATCTATATTCCCACCTGACCGTCTATTTTCACACCTGACCATCTATATTCACACCTGACCCTCTATACTCACACCTGACCATCTATATTCACACCTGACCATCTATATTCACACCTGACCATCTATATTCACACCTGACCATCTATACCCACCCTTGACCATCTATATTCACACCTGACCATCTATACTCACACCTGACCGTCTATTTTCACACCGGACCATCTATATTCACACCTGACCCTCTATACTCACACCTGACCATCTATATTCACACCTGACCATCTATATTCACACCTGACCATCTATATTCACACCTGACCATCTATACCCACCCTTGACCATCTATATTCACACCTGACCATCTATACTCACACCTGACCATCTATACTCACACCTGACCATCTATATTCACACCTGACCATCTATACTCACACCTGTCCATCTACACTCACACCTGACCATCTATACGCACACCTGACCATCTATATTCACACCTGACCATCTATATTCACCCCTGACCGTCTATACTCACACCTGACCATCTATACTCACACCTGACCATCTATATTTACACCTGACCATCTATATTCACACCTGACCATCTATACTCACACCTGACCATCTATATTCACACCTGACCATCTATACTCACACCTGACCATCTATACTCACACCTGACCATCAATATTCACACCTGACCATCTATACTCACACCTGACCGTCTATACTCACACCTGAACATCTATACTCACACCTGACCATCTATATTCACATCTGACCATCTATACTCACACCTGACAATCTATATTCACACCTGACCATCTATATTCACACCTGACCATCTACACTCACACCTGACCATCTATATTCACACCTGACCATCTATATTCACACCTGACCATCTATACTCATACCTGACCATCAATATTCACACCTGACCATCTATATTCACACCTGACCATCTATACTCACACCTGACCCTCTACATTCACACCTGACCATCTATACGCACACCTGACCATCTATATTCACACCTGACCATCTATATTCACCCCTGACCGTCTATACTCACACCTAACCATCTATATTCACACCTGACCATCTATATTCACACCTGACCATCTATACTCACACCTGACCATCTACACTCACACCTGACCATCTATACGCACACCTGACCATCTATATTCACACCTGACCATCTATATTCACCCCTGACCGTCTATACTCACACCTGACCATCTATACTCACACCTGACCATCTATATTCACACCTGACCATCTATACTCCCAGCTGACCATCTATATTCACACCTGACCATCTATTTTCACACCTGACCATCTATACTCACACCTGACCATCTATATTCAAACCTGACCGTCTATACTCACAGCTGACCATCTATACTCACACCTGACCATCTATACTCACACCTGACCATCTATATTCACACCTGACCATCTATACTCACAGCTTACCATCTATACTCACACCTGACCATCTATACTCACACCTGACCATCTATATTCACACCTGACCATCTATATTCAAACCTGACCGTCTATACTCACACCTGACCATCTATACTCACACCTGACCATCTATATTCACACCTGACCATCTATATTCACACCTGACCATCTATATTCACTCCTGACCATCTATATTCACACCTGACCATCTTTACTCGCACCTGACCATCTATACTCACACCTGACCTGCTATATTAACACGTGACCATCTATACCCACACCTGACCATCTACATTCACACCTGACCATCTATATTCACACCTGACCATCTATACTCTCACCTGACTGTCTATATTCAAACCTGACCACCTATACTCACACCTGACCATCTATATTCACACCTGACCGTCGATACTCACACTTGACCGTATATATTCACACCTGACCATCTATACTCACACCTGACCATTTATATTCACACCTGACCATCTATATTCACACCTGACCATCTATATTCACACCTAACCATCTATATTCACACCTAACAATCTATATTCACACCTGACCATATATGCTCACACCTGACGGTCTCTATTCACACCTGACCATCTGTACTCACACGTGACCATCTATATTCACACGTGACCATCTATTTTCACACCTGACCATCTATACTCACACCTGACCACCTGACCTCACACGTGACCATCTATATTCACACGCGAAAATCTATATTCACACGTGACCATGTATATTCACACGTGACCATCTATATTCACACCTGACCATCTATATTCACACGTGTCCATGTATATTCACACGTGACCATCTATATTCACACCTGACCATCTATACTCACACCTGACCATCTATACTCACACCTGACCATCTATATTAACACCTGACCATCTATGCTCACACCTGACCATCTATATACACACCTGACCATCTACACTCACACCTGACCATCTATATTCACACCTGACCATCTATCCTCACTCTTGACCATCTATACTCACGCCTGACCATCTATACTCACACCTGACCATCTATGTTCACACCTGACCATCCATACTCACACCCGACCATCTATATTCACACCTGACCATCTATATTCACACCTCACCATCTATATTCACACCTGACCATCTGTACTCACAGCTGATCATCTATATTCACACCTGACAAATTATACTCACACCTGACCATCCATACTCACACCTGACCATCTATATTCACCCCTGACCGTCTATATTCACAGCTGACCATCTATTCTCACACCTGACCGTCTATATTCAGACCTGACCATCTATACTCACACCTGACAATCTATATTCACACCTGACCATCTATATTCACACCTGACCGTCTATACTCACACCTGACCGTCTATATTAACACCTGACCATCTATACCCACACCTGACCATCTACATTCTCACCTGACCATCTACATTCACACCTGACCATCTATATTCACACCTGACCATTTATATTCGCACCTGATCGTCTATACTCACACTCGACCATCTATGTTCACACCTGACCATCTATACTCACACCTGACCATCTATATTCACACCTGACCATCTATATTCACACCTGACCGTCTATATTCACACCTGACCATCTATATTCACACCTGACCATCTATATTCACTCCTGACCATCTATATTCACACCTGACCATCTTTACTCGCACCTGACCATCTATACTCACAACTGACCGTCTATATTCACACCTGACCATCTATACTCACAGCTGACCATCTATATTCACACCTGAACATCTATATTCACACCTGACCCTCTATACTCACATCTGGCCATCTATATTCTCACCTGACCGTCTATATTCCCACCTGACCGTCTATTTTCACACCTGACCATCTATATTCACACCTGACCCTCTATACTCACACCTGACCATCTATATTCACACCGGACCATCTATATTCACACCTGACCATCTATATTCACACCTGACCATCTATACCCACCCTTGACCATCTATATTCACACCTGACCATCTATACTCACACCTGACCGTCTATTTTCACACCTGACCATCTATATTCACACCTGACCCTCTATACTCACACCTGACCATCTATATTCACACCTGACCATCTATATTCACACCTGACCATCTATATTCACACCTGACCATCTATACCCACCCTTGACCATCTATATTCACACCTGACCATCTATACTCACACCTGACCATCTATACTCACACCTGACCATCTATAGTCACACCTGACCATCTATATTCACACCTGACCATCTATACTCACACCTGACCATCTATACTCACACCTGACCATCTATAATCACACCTGACCATCTATATTCAAACCTGACCATCTATACTCACCCTTGACCATCTATATTCACACCTGACCATCTATACTCACACCTGACCATCTAAACTCACACCTGACCATCTATACTCACACCTGACCATCTATATTCACACCTGACCATCTATACTCACACCTGACCATCTATACTCACATCTGACCATCTATAATCACACCTGACCATCTATATTCACACCTGACCATCTATATTCACACCTGACCATCTATATTCACACCTGACGATCTATACTCACACCTGACCATCTATACTCACACCTGACCATCTATACTCGGACCTGACCATCTATACTCACAACTGACCATCTATATTCACACCTGACCATCTATACTCACACCTGACCATCTATATTCACACCTGACCATCTATATTCACACCTAACCATCTATACTCACACCTGACCATCTTTATTAACACCTGACCATTTATATTCACACCTGACCATCTATACACACACCTGACCATCTATACTCACACCTGGCCATTTATATTCACACCTGACCATATATATTCACACATAACCATCTATATTCACACTTGACCATCTATATTCACACCTAACCATCTATATTCACACCTGACCATCTATATTCACACCTGACCATCTATATTCACACCTGACCATATATGCTCACACGTGACGGTCTCTATTCACACCTGACCATCTGTACTCACACCTGACCATCTATACTCACACCTGACCATCTATATTCACACCTGACCATCTATATTCACACCTGACCGTCTATACTCACACCTGAACATCTATACTCACACCTGACCATCTATATTCACATCTGACCATCTATACTCACACCTGACAATCTATATTCACACCTGACCCTCTATACTCACACCTGACCATCTATATTCACACCTGACCATCTATATTCACACCTGACCATCTATATTCACACCTGACCATCTATACCCACCCTTGACCATCTATATTCACACCTGACCATCTATACTCACACCTGACCATCTATACTCACACCTGACCATCTATATTCACACCTGACCATCTATACTCACACCTGTCCATCTACACTCACACCTGACCATCTATACGCACACCTGACCATCTATATTCACACCTGACCATCTATATTCACCCCTGACCGTCTATACTCACACCTGACCATCTATACTCACACCTGACCATCTATATTTACACCTGACCATCTATATTCACACCTGACCATCTATACTCACACCTGACCATCTATATTCACACCTGACCATCTATACTCACACCTGACCATCTATACTCACACCTGACCATCAATATTCACACCTGACCATCTATACTCACACCTGACCGTCTATACTCACACCTGAACATCTATACTCACACCTGACCATCTATATTCACATCTGACCATCTATACTCACACCTGACAATCTATATTCACACCTGACCATCTATATTCACACCTGACCATCTACACTCACACCTGACCATCTATATTCACACCTGACCATCTATATTCACACCTGACCATCTATACTCATACCTGACCATCAATATTCACACCTGACCATCTATATTCACACCTGACCATCTATACTCACACCTGACCCTCTACATTCACACCTGACCATCTATACGCACACCTGACCATCTATATTCACACCTGACCATCTATATTCACCCCTGACCGTCTATACTCACACCTAACCATCTATATTCACACCTGACCATCTATATTCACACCTGACCATCTATACTCACACCTGACCATCTACACTCACACCTGACCATCTATACGCACACCTGACCATCTATATTCACACCTGACCATCTATATTCACCCCTGACCGTCTATACTCACACCTGACCATCTATACTCACACCTGACCATCTATATTCACACCTGACCATCTATACTCCCAGCTGACCATCTATATTCACACCTGACCATCTATTTTCACACCTGACCATCTATACTCACACCTGACCATCTATATTCAAACCTGACCGTCTATACTCACAGCTGACCATCTATACTCACACCTGACCATCTATACTCACACCTGACCATCTATATTCACACCTGACCATCTATACTCACAGCTTACCATCTATACTCACACCTGACCATCTATACTCACACCTGACCATCTATATTCACACCTGACCATCTATATTCAAACCTGACCGTCTATACTCACACCTGACCATCTATACTCACACCTGACCATCTATATTCACACCTGACCATCTATATTCACACCTGACCATCTATATTCACTCCTGACCATCTATATTCACACCTGACCATCTTTACTCGCACCTGACCATCTATACTCACACCTGACCTGCTATATTAACACGTGACCATCTATACCCACACCTGACCATCTACATTCACACCTGACCATCTATATTCACACCTGACCATCTATACTCTCACCTGACTGTCTATATTCAAACCTGACCACCTATACTCACACCTGACCATCTATATTCACACCTGACCGTCGATACTCACACTTGACCGTATATATTCACACCTGACCATCTATACTCACACCTGACCATTTATATTCACACCTGACCATCTATATTCACACCTGACCATCTATATTCACACCTAACCATCTATATTCACACCTAACAATCTATATTCACACCTGACCATATATGCTCACACCTGACGGTCTCTATTCACACCTGACCATCTGTACTCACACGTGACCATCTATATTCACACGTGACCATCTATTTTCACACCTGACCATCTATACTCACACCTGACCACCTGACCTCACACGTGACCATCTATATTCACACGCGAAAATCTATATTCACACGTGACCATGTATATTCACACGTGACCATCTATATTCACACGTGACCATCTATATTCACACGTGTCCATGTATATTCACACGTGACCATCTATATTCACACCTGACCATCTATACTCACACCTGACCATCTATACTCACACCTGACCATCTATATTAACACCTGACCATCTATGCTCACACCTGACCATCTATATACACACCTGACCATCTACACTCACACCTGACCATCTATATTCACACCTGACCATCTATCCTCACTCTTGACCATCTATACTCACGCCTGACCATCTATACTCACACCTGACCATCTATGTTCACACCTGACCATCCATACTCACACCCGACCATCTATATTCACACCTGACCATCTATATTCACACCTCACCATCTATATTCACACCTGACCATCTGTACTCACAGCTGATCATCTATATTCACACCTGACAAATTATACTCACACCTGACCATCCATACTCACACCTGACCATCTATATTCACCCCTGACCGTCTATATTCACAGCTGACCATCTATTCTCACACCTGACCGTCTATATTCAGACCTGACCATCTATACTCACACCTGACAATCTATATTCACACCTGACCATCTATATTCACACCTGACCGTCTATACTCACACCTGACCGTCTATATTAACACCTGACCATCTATACCCACACCTGACCATCTACATTCTCACCTGACCATCTACATTCACACCTGACCATCTATATTCACACCTGACCATTTATATTCGCACCTGATCGTCTATACTCACACTCGACCATCTATGTTCACACCTGACCATCTATACTCACACCTGACCATCTATATTCACACCTGACCATCTATATTCACACCTGACCGTCTATATTCACACCTGACCATCTATATTCACACCTGACCATCTATATTCACTCCTGACCATCTATATTCACACCTGACCATCTTTACTCGCACCTGACCATCTATACTCACAACTGACCGTCTATATTCACACCTGACCATCTATACTCACAGCTGACCATCTATATTCACACCTGAACATCTATATTCACACCTGACCCTCTATACTCACATCTGGCCATCTATATTCTCACCTGACCGTCTATATTCCCACCTGACCGTCTATTTTCACACCTGACCATCTATATTCACACCTGACCCTCTATACTCACACCTGACCATCTATATTCACACCGGACCATCTATATTCACACCTGACCATCTATATTCACACCTGACCATCTATACCCACCCTTGACCATCTATATTCACACCTGACCATCTATACTCACACCTGACCGTCTATTTTCACACCTGACCATCTATATTCACACCTGACCCTCTATACTCACACCTGACCATCTATATTCACACCTGACCATCTATATTCACACCTGACCATCTATATTCACACCTGACCATCTATACCCACCCTTGACCATCTATATTCACACCTGACCATCTATACTCACACCTGACCATCTATACTCACACCTGACCATCTATAGTCACACCTGACCATCTATATTCACACCTGACCATCTATACTCACACCTGACCATCTATACTCACACCTGACCATCTATAATCACACCTGACCATCTATATTCAAACCTGACCATCTATACTCACCCTTGACCATCTATATTCACACCTGACCATCTATACTCACACCTGACCATCTAAACTCACACCTGACCATCTATACTCACACCTGACCATCTATATTCACACCTGACCATCTATACTCACACCTGACCATCTATACTCACATCTGACCATCTATAATCACACCTGACCATCTATATTCACACCTGACCATCTATATTCACACCTGACCATCTATATTCACACCTGACGATCTATACTCACACCTGACCATCTATACTCACACCTGACCATCTATACTCGGACCTGACCATCTATACTCACAACTGACCATCTATATTCACACCTGACCATCTATACTCACACCTGACCATCTATATTCACACCTGACCATCTATATTCACACCTAACCATCTATACTCACACCTGACCATCTTTATTAACACCTGACCATTTATATTCACACCTGACCATCTATACACACACCTGACCATCTATACTCACACCTGGCCATTTATATTCACACCTGACCATATATATTCACACATAACCATCTATATTCACACTTGACCATCTATATTCACACCTAACCATCTATATTCACACCTGACCATCTATATTCACACCTGACCATCTATATTCACACCTGACCATATATGCTCACACGTGACGGTCTCTATTCACACCTGACCATCTGTACTCACACCTGACCATCTATACTCACACCTGACCATCTATATTCACACCTGACCATCTATATTCACACCTGACCATCTATACTCACACCTGACCATCTATATTCACACCTGGCCATCTATACTCACACCTGACCATCTATATTCACACCTGACCATCTAGATTCACACCTGAACATCTATACTCACACCAGACCATCTATATTCACACCTGACCATCTATACACACACCTGACCATCTATACTCACACCTGACCATCTATATTCACACCGGACCATCTATATTCACACCTGACCATCTATATTCACACCTGACCATCTATATTCACACCTGACCATCTATATTCTCACCTAACCATCTGTATTCACACCTGACCGTCTATATTCTCACCTGACCGTCTATATTCACACCTGACCCTCTATACTCACACCTGACCATCTATATTCACACCTGACCCTCTATACTCACACCTGACCATCTATATTCACACCGGACCATCTATATTCACACCTGACCATCTATATTCACACCTGACCATCTATACCCACCCTTGACCATCTATATTCACACCTGACCATCTATACTCACACCTGACCGTCTATTTTCACACCTGACCATCTATATTCACACCTGACCCTCTATACTCACACCTGACCATCTATATTCACACCTGACCATCTATATTCACACCTGACCATCTATATTCACACCTGACCATCTATACCCACCCTTGACCATCTATATTCACACCTGACCATCTATACTCACACCTGACCATCTATACTCACACCTGACCATCTATAGTCACACCTGACCATCTATATTCACACCTGACCATCTATACTCACACCTGACCATCTATACTCACACCTGACCATCTATAATCACACCTGACCATCTATATTCAAACCTGACCATCTATACTCACCCTTGACCATCTATATTCACACCTGACCATCTATACTCACACCTGACCATCTAAACTCACACCTGACCATCTATACTCACACCTGACCATCTATATTCACACCTGACCATCTATACTCACACCTGACCATCTATACTCACATCTGACCATCTATAATCACACCTGACCATCTATATTCACACCTGACCATCTATATTCACACCTGACCATCTATATTCACACCTGACGATCTATACTCACACCTGACCATCTATACTCACACCTGACCATCTATACTCGGACCTGACCATCTATACTCACACCTGACCATCTATATTCACACCTGACCATCTATACTCACACCTGACCATCTATATTCACACCTGACCATCTATATTCACACCTAACCATCTATACTCACACCTGACCATCTTTATTAACACCTGACCATTTATATTCACA
The DNA here is from genome assembly GCF_965287045.1 of Carcharhinus amblyrhynchos. NCBI lineage: Eukaryota > Metazoa > Chordata > Chondrichthyes > Carcharhiniformes > Carcharhinidae > Carcharhinus > Carcharhinus amblyrhynchos. The sequence continues at coordinate 127,530 of NW_027649858.1, forward strand.
CCTGACCATCTATACACACACCTGACCATCTATACTCACACCTGGCCATTTATATTCACACCTGACCATATATATTCACACATAACCATCTATATTCACACCTGACCATATATGCTCACACGTGACGGTCTCTATTCACACCTGACCATCTGTACTCACACCTGACCATCTATACTCACACCTGACCATCTATATTCACACCTGACCATCTATATTCACACCTGACCATCTATACTCACACCTGACCATCTATATTCACACCTGGCCATCTATACTCACACCTGACCATCTATATTCACACCTGACCATCTAGATTCACACCTGAACATCTATACTCACACCAGACCATCTATATTCACACCTGACCATCTATACACACACCTGACCATCTATACTCACACCTGACCATCTATATTCACACCTGACCATCTATATTCACACCTGACCTTCTAGATTCACACCTGAACATCTATACTCACACCTGGCCATCTATATTCTCACCTAACCATCTGTATTCACACCTGACCGTCTATTTTCACACCTGACCATCTATATTCACACCTGACCCTCTATACTCACACCTGACCATCTATATTCACACCTAACCATCTATATTCACACCTGACCATCTATACTCACACCTGACCATCTATATTCACACCTGACCATCTATATTCACACCTGACCATATATGCTCACACGTGACGGTCTCTATTCACACCTGACCATCTGTACTCACACCTGACCATCTATACTCACACCTGACCATCTATATTCACACCTGACCATCTATATTCACACCTGACCATATATACTCACACCTGACCGTCTATATTAACACCTGACCATCTATACCCGCACCTGACCATCTACATTCAAACCTGACCATCTATACTCACACCTGACCATCTATACTCACACCTGACCATCTATATTCACAGCTGACCATCTATACTCACACCTGACCATCTATATTGACACCTGACCATCTATACTCACACCTGACCGTCTATATTCACACCTGACCATCTATACTCACACCTGACCATCTATATTCACACCTGACCGTCTATACTCACACCTGACCATATATATTCACACCTGACCATCTATCCTCACACCTGACCATCTATACTCACAGCTGACCATCTATATTCACACCTGACCATCTGTACTCACACCTGACCATCTGTACTCACACCTGACCATCTATATTCTCACCTGACCGTATGTATTCACACCTGACCATCTATATACACACCTGACCATCTATACTCACACCTGACAATCTATACTCACACCTGACAGTCTATATTCAAACCTGACCATTTATATTCACACTTGACCATCTATATTCACACCTGACCATATATATTCACACCTGACCATCTATATACACACCTGACCATCTATTCACACCGGACAATCTATACTCACACCTGACCGTCTATATTCAAATCTGACCATTTATATTCACACCTGACCATCTATATTCAAACCTGACCATTTATATTCACACCTGACCATCTATACTCACACCTGACCATCTATATTCACACCTGACCGTCTATTCACACACCTGACCATTATATTCACACCTGACCATCTATACACACACCTGACCATCTATACTCACACCTGACCATTTATATTCACACCTGACCATCTATATTCACACCTAACCATCTATACTCACACCTGACCATCTATATTCAAACCTGACCATTTATATTCACACCTGACCATCTATATTTACACCTGACCATCTTTATTTACACCTGACCATTTATATTCACACCTGACCGTCTATTCTCTCACTCGACAATCTCTTTTCACACCTGACCATATATACTCACACGTGACCATCTATATTCACACGTGACCATCTATTTTCACACCTGACCATCTATATTCACACCTGACCACCTATATTCACATCTGACCATCTATGCTCACACCAGACAATCTATATTCACACCTGACCATCTATTTTCACACCTGACCATCTATACTCACACCTGACCATCTAAATTCACACCTGACCATTTATATTCACACCTGACCATCTATACTCACACCTGACCATCTATATTCACACCTGACCATCTATATTCACACCTGACCATCTATACTCACACCTGACCATCTATACTCACAGCTGACCGTCTATATTCACACCTGACCATCTATATTCACACCTGACCATCTATACTCTCACCTGACCATCTATACTCACACCTGACCCTCTATATTCACACCTGACCATCTATACTCACACGTGACCATCTATATTCACACCTGACCATCTATATTCACACCTGACCATCTATACTCACGCCTGACCATCCATACTCACACCTGACCATCTATACTCACAGCTGACCATCTATACTCACGCCTGACCATCCATACTCACACCTGACCATCTATACTCACAGCTGTCCATCTATATTCAGACCTAACCATCTATATTCACACCTGACCATCTATATTCACACCTGACCATCTTTATTTACACCTGACCATTTATATTCACACCTCACCGTCTATACTCACACTCGACCATCTACATTCACACCTGACCATCTGTACTCACACCTGAGCATCTATATTCACACCTGACCATCTATACTCACACCTGACCATCTATACTCACACCTGACCATCTATATTCACACCTGACGGTCTCTATTCACACCTGACCATCTGTACTCACACCTGACGGTCTCTATTCACACCTGACCATCTGTACTCACACCTGACGGTCTCTATTCACACCTGATCATCTGTACTCACACGTGACCATCTATATTCACACGTGACCATCTATATTCACACGTGACCATGTATATTTACACGTGACCATCTATACTCACACGTGACCATCTATTTTCACACCTGACCATCTATACTCACACCTGACCATCTATATTCACACCTGACCATCTATATTCACACCTGACCATCTATACTCACACCTGACCATATATATTCACACCTGACCATCTATATTCACACCTGACCATCTATACTCACAGCTGACCATCTATATTCACACCTGACCGTCTATATTCACACCTGACCATCTATATTCACACCTGACCATCTATATTCACACCTGACCACCTATATTCACTCCTGGCCATCTATATTCACAGCTGACCATCTTTACTCACATCTGACCATCTATACTCACACCTGACCGTCTATATTCACACCTGACCATCTATATTCACACCTGACCATGTATACTCACACCTGACCATCTATATTCACACCTGACCTTCTATACTCACACCTGACCCTCTATAATCACACCTGACCATCTGTACTCACACCTGACCGTCTATACTCACACCTGACCATCTATACTCACACCTGACCATCTAAATTCACACCTGACCATCTATACTCACACCTGACCATCTAAATTCACACCTGACCATCTATACTCACACCAGACCATCTATTCTCACACCTGACCATCTATACTCACTCCTGACCATCTATACTCACACCTGACCATCTATATTCACACCTGACCATCTATACTCACGCCTGACCATCCATACTCACACCTGACCGTCTCTACTCACAGCTGACCATCTATATTCAGACCTAACCATATATATTCACACCTGACCATCTATATTCACACCTGACCATCTTTATTTACACCTGACCATTTATATTCACACCTCACCGCCTATACTCACACTCGACCGTCTACATTCACACCTGACCATCTGTACTCACACCTGAGCATCTATATTCACACCTGACCATCTATACTCACACCTGACCTTCTATATTCACACCTGACGGTCTCTATTCACACCTGACCATCTGTACTCACACCTGACGGTCTCTATTCACACCTGATCATCTGTACTCACACGTGACCATCTATATTCACACGTGACCATCTATATTCCCACGTGACCATGTATATTTACACGTGATCATCTATATTCACACGTGACCATCTATTTTCACACCTGACCATCAATACTCACACCTGACCATCTATATTCACACCTGACCATCTATATTCACACCTGACCATCTATACTCACACCTGACCATCTATATTCGCACCTGACCATCTGTACTCACATCTGGCCATATATATTCACACCTGACCATCTATACTCACACCTGACCATCTATATTCACACCTGACCATCTAGATTCACACCTGACCATCTATTTTCACACCTGACCATCTATACTCACACCTGACCATCTACATTCACACCTGACCATCTAGATTCACACCTGACCATCTATTTTCACACCTGACCATCTATACTCACAGCTGACCATCTGTATTCACACCTGACCGTCTATATTCACACCTGACCATCTATATTCACACCTGACCATCTATATTCACTCCTGTCCATCTATATTCACACCTGACTGTCTATATTCACACCTGACCATCTATAGTCACACCTGACCATCTATATTCACTCCTGACCATCTATATTCACACCTGACCATCTTTACTCACATCTGACCATCTATACTCACACCTGACCGTCTATATTCACACCTGACCATCTATATTCACACCTGACCATGTATACTCACACCTGACCATCTATATTCAAACATGACCATTTATATTCACACCTGACCGTCTATATTCACACCTGACCATCTATTTTCACACCTGACCATCTATACTCACACCTGACCATCTATATTCAAACCTGACCATTTATATTCACACCTGACCGTCTATATTCACACCTGACCATCTATATTCACACCTGACCATCTATACTCACACCTGACCATCTATATTCAAACCTGACCATTTATATTCACACCTGACCGTCTATATTCACACCTAACCGTCTATACTCACACCTGACCATCTATATTCACTCCTGACCATTTATATTCACACCTGACCATCTATATTCAAACCTGACCATTTATATTCACACCTGACCATCTATACTCACATTTGACTATCTATATTCACACCTGACCGTCTATACACACACCTGACCATCTATATTCACACCTGACCATCTATAAACACACCTGACCATCTATACTCACACCTGACCATCTATATTCACACCTGACCATCTATACTCACGCCTGACCATCCATACTCACACCTGACAATCTATACTCACAGCTGTCCATCTATATTCAGACCTAACCGTCTATATTCACACCTGACCATCTATATTCACACCTGACCATCTTTATTTACACCTGACCATTTATATTCACACCTCACCGTCTATGCTCACACTCGACCATCTACTTTCACACCTGACCATCTGTACTCACACCTGAGCATCTATATTCACACCTGACCATCTATACTCACACCGGACCATCTATATTCACACCTGACGGTCTCTATTCACACCTGACCATCTGTACTCACACCTGACGGTCTCTATTCACACCTGATCATCGGTACTCACACGTGACCATCTATATTCACACGTGACCATCTATATCCACACGTGACCATGTATATTTACATGTGACCATCTATATTGACACGTGACCATCTATTTTCACACCTGACCATCTATACTCACACCTGACCATCTATATTCACACCTGACCATCTATATTCACACCTGACCATCTATACTCACACCTGACCATCTATATTCGCACCTGACCATCTGTACTCACATCTGGCCATATATATTCACACCTGACCATCTATATTCACACCTGGCCATCTATACTCACACCTGACCATCTATATTCACACCTGACCATCTAGATTCACACCTGACCATCTATTTTCACACCTGACCATCTATACTCACAGCTGACCATCTATATTCACACCTGACCTTCTATATTCACGCCTGACCATCTATATTCACACCTGACCATCTATATTCACACCTGACCATCTATATTCACTCCTGACCATCTATATTCACAGCTGACCATCTTTACTCACATCTGACCATCTATACTCACACCTGACCGTCTATATTCTCACCTGACCATCTATATTCACACCTGACCATTTATACTCACACCTGACCATCTATATTCACACCTGATCTTCTATACTCACACCTGACCCTCTATAATCACACCTGACCATCTGTACTCACACCTGACCGTCTATACTCACACCTGACCATCTATACTCACACCTGACCATCTAAATTCACACCTGACCATCTATACTCACACCTGACCATCTAAATTCACACCTGACCATCTCTACTCACACCAGACCATCTATTCTCACACCTGACCATCTATACTCACACCTGACCATCTATACTCACACCTGACCATCTATATTCACTCCTGACCATCTATACTCACGCCTGACCATCCATACTCACACCTGACCATCTCTACTCACAGCTGACCATCTATATTCAGACCTAACCATCTATATTCACACCTGACCATCTATATTCACACCTGACCATCTTTCTTTACACCTGACCATTTATATTCACACCTCACCGTCTATACTCACACTCGACCATCTACATTCACACCTGACCATCTGTACTCACACCTGAGCATCTGTATTCACACCTGACCATCTATATTCACACCTGACGGTCTCTATTCACACCTGACCATCTGTACTCACACCTGACGGTCTCTATTCACACCTGATCATCTGTACTCACACGTGACCATCTATATTCACACGTGACCATCTATATTCACACGTGACCATGTATATTTACACGTGACCATCTATATTCACACGTGACCATCTATTTTCACACCTGACCATCTATACTCACACCTGACCATCTATATTCACACCTGACCATCTATATTCACACCTGACCATCTATACTCACACCTGACCATCTATATTCACACCTGACCATCTATACTCACACCTGACCATCTATATTCGCACCTGACCATCTGTACTCACATCTGGCCATATATATTCACACCTGACCATCTATACTCACACCTGACCATCTATATTCACACCTGACCATCTATACTCACAGCTGACCATCTATATTCACACCTGACCGTCTATATTCACACCTGACCATCTATATTCACACCTGACCATCTATATTCACACCTGACCATCTATATTCACTCCTGACCATCTATATTCACACCTGACCATCTTTACTCACATCTGACCATCTATACTCACACCTGACCGTCTATATTCACACCTGACCATCTATATTCACCCCTGACCATGTATACTCACACCTGACCATCTATATTCACACCTGACCTTCTATACTCACACCTGACCCTCTATAATCACACCTGACCATCTGTACTCAGACCTGACTGTCTATACTCACACCTGACCATCTATACTCACTCCTGACCATCTAAATTCACACCTGACCATCTATACTCACACCTGACCATCTAAATTCACACCTGACCATCTATACTCACACCAGACCATCTATTCTCACACCTGACCATCTATACTCACACCTGACCATCTACACTCACACCTGACCGTCTGTACTCACACCTGACCATCTATATTCACACCTGACCATCTATATTCATGCCTGACCGTCTATACTCACACCTGACCATCTATACTCACACCTGACCATCTATATTCACGCCTGACCATCTATACTCACACCTGACCGTCTATATTCACACCTGACCATCTATACTCACGCCTGACCTTCTATACTCACACCTGACCGTCTATACTCACACCTGACCATCTATACTCACACCTGACCATCTATATTCACACCTGACCATCTATACTCACAGCTGACCATCTATATTCACACCTGACCATCTATACTCACATCTGACCATCTCTTTTCACACCTGACCATCTATACTCACACCTGACCGTCTATATTCACACCTGACCATCTATTTTCACACCTGACCATCTATATTCACTACTGACCATTTATATTCACACCTGACCATCTTTACTCACACCTGACCATCTATACTCACACCTGACCATCTATATTCACACCTGACCATCTATATTCACTCCTGACCATCTATAATCACACCTGACCATCTTTACTCACACCTGACCATCTATACTCACACCTGACCGTCTATATTCACACCTGACCATCTATATTCACACCTGACAATGTATACTCACACCTGACCATCTATATTCACACCTGACCATCTGTGCTCACACCCGACCCTCTATAATCACACCTGACCATCTAAATTCACACCTGACCATCTATACTCACACCAGACCATCTATACTCACACCTGACCATCTAAATTCACACCTGACCATCTATACTCACACCAGACCATCTATACTCACACCTGACCATCTATACTCACACCTGACCATCTATACTCACACCTGACCATCTATACTCACACCAGACCATCTATACTCACACCTGACCATCTATACTCACACCTGACCGTCTATACTCACACCTGACCGTCTATATTCACACCTGACCATCTATAATCACACCTGACCATCTATATTCACACCTGACCGTATGTGCTCACACCTGACCCTCTATAATCACACCTGCCCATCTAAATTCACACCTGGCCATCTATACTCACACCAGACCATCTATACTGACACCTGACCATCTATACTCACACCTGACCATCTATACTCACACCTGACCGTCTATACTCACACCTGACCATCTATATTCATCCCTGACCATCTATACTCACACCTGACCATCTATACTCACACCTGACCGTCTATATTCACACCTGACCATCTATACTCACACCTGACCATCTATATTCATCCCTGACCATCTATACTCACACCTGACCATCTATACTCACACCTGACCATCTATATTCACGCCTGACCATCTATACTCACACCTGACCGTCTATATTCACACCTGACCATCTATACTCACACCTGACCATCTATACTCACACCTGACCATCTATATTCACACGTGACCATCTATACTCACCCCTGACCATCTCTATTCACTCCTGGCCATCTAGGGGAAATTTTTTCATGCCTACATAACTCTCATACACATCTTGGCAGACTAACATGAATTGTTCATCGCCAGTCCACCTAACGTACTCATCTTGGGACAGTGTGGGGCAATTTAGAGTGGCCAATCCACCTAACCTACACATCTTGGGACAGTAATGGTCTATTTAGCATGGTCAATCCACCTTAATGACACATCCTGGGACACTAAGGGGATTTTAACATGTCCAATTCTCCTCTCATCCACATCTTGGGGTGCGAGTGGAAATTTAGCCTGGTCAATCTACCACTCGCACACATCTTGGGACATTTAATGGAATTTAGCATGGTCAATCTACCACTCGCACACATCTTGGGACATTTAATGGAATTTAGCATGGCCAATCTATGCCTTGGGACGCTAAGGGGAATTTAGCATGGCAAATCTCTTACACGTCTTGGGACACTAAGGGCCAATCCACCTCACCTACACATCTTCAAACACTAAAGGAGCAATTTAGCATGGCCAATCCACATCTTGTACACATCTTGGGACACTAAGGGGCAATTTAGCCTGGCCCACACACTTCTCGTATGCATCTTGGCACACCGAGATGATTTTAGCAAGGCCAATCCACCTAACATGCCCATTTGGGACACTAAAGGGCAATTTAACATGGCCAATCCACCTAAACTACACACTTTGGGACATTTCGGGGCAACTTAGCATGGCCAATCCCCCTAACTTGCGCATTTTGGGATAGTAATGGGCAGTTTAGCATGGCCAATCCACCAAACCTCCACATTTTGGGACAGTAAGAGGCAATTTAGCCTGGCCAATTCACCTAATTTACACATGTTGGGACACTAAGGGGATTTTAACATGCCCAATTCTCCTCTCAGCTACATCTTGGGGCACTAAAGGAAATTTAGCCTGGTCAATCCACCACTCGCACACATCCTGGGACACTAAGGGGAGAATTAGCTCGTCCAATCCCCCTAAGTTACACATGTTGGGACACTAGGGGGGAACCCACCTTACCTACACATCTTCGAACAAAAAGGGGTAATTTAACGTGGCCAATCCACATCTCGTACACATCTTGGGACTGTAAGAGGATATTTTGTTTGGCCAATTCAGGGCTCGTAAATATCTTGGGAAACTAAGAGGCAACTTAGCCTGGCCAATCCACCTCTCATACATATCTTGGAACACTAAGGGCCAATCTACCAAACCTCCACATTTTGGGACACTAAGAGGCAATTTAGCCTGGCCAATTCACCTCTCATACATATCTTGGAACACTAAGGGCCAATCTACCAAACCTCCACATTTTGGGACACTAAGAGGCAATTTAGCCTGGCCAATTCACCTCTCATACATATCTTGGGACATTAAGGGGATTTTAACATGTCCAATTCTCCGCTCATCTACATCTCGGGACGCTGAAGTTAATTTAGCCTGGCCAATCAACCTAACCCGCACATCTTTGGACTGTGGGAGGAAACCGCAGCACCCGGAGGAAACCCACGCAGACACGAGGAGAATGTGCAAACTTCACACAGACAGTGACCTGAGCTGGGAATCGAACCTGGGTCACTGGAGCTGTGAAGAATCAGTGCTACCCACTGTGCTGCCATGTCGCTGTTGAGTTTGTTGGTATTTTTCCATGTTATAGTTGTTGTTGAATTTGGTCATATTTTTCAATGTTGACGTTGTTGTTGGATTAGTTGGTGTTTTTCAATGTTGAGGTTATTGTTGGATTTATTGATGTTTTTCAATTTTCAGGTTGCAGTTGAATTTGATGATATTTTTCAAGCTTGAGGTTGATATTGCATTTGTTTGTGCTCTTCACTGTTGTAGTTCTTGTTGGATTTGTTGGTGTTTTTCAATGTTGGGGTTGTTGTTAAATTTGTTGGTGTTTTTCAGCATTGTGGTTGTTGTTGAAATTGTGTTTTTCAATGTTGATGTTGTTGCATTTGTTTGCTTTTTTTCAATGCAGTGGTTGTTCTTGGAATTGTTAGTGTTTTTCACTGTCATGGTTGCCGTTGAATATGTTGGTGTTTTCAATGTTGAGGTTGTTGTTGGATTTGTTGGTGTTTTTATTTGTTGAGGTTGTTGTTGGATTTGTTGGTGTTTTTCAATGTTGAAGTTGTTGTTGAATTTGATAATATTTTTCAATTTTGAAGTTGACGTTGAATTTGTTTGCGCTTTTCACTGTGGTGGTTGTTGCTGTATTAGTTGGTGTTTTTCAACCTTGAAGTTGTTGTTGGATTTGTTGATGTTTTTCAATGTTGAGGTTGTTGTTGAATTTGTTGGTTTTATTAACTGTTGAGGTTGTTGAATTTGTTATTGTTTTTTGATTCTAGGTTGTTGAATGTGTTGATGTTTTTCAATGTTGAGGTTGGTGTTGGAATTGTTGGTGTTTTTGAATGTTGAGTTTCATGTTGGATTTGTTGGTATTTTTCTACATTGAGATTGTTGTTTGATTTGTTGGTGTTTTTAACTGTTGAGGTTGTTGTTGGAATTCTTTGTGTTTTTAATTGTTGAGGTTGTTCAATTATTCTTGTGTTTTGATTCCAGGTTGTTGAATGTGTTGATGTTTTTCAATGTTGAGGTTGTTGTTGGATTTGTTGGTGTGTTTCAATGTTGAGGTTGTTGTTGAGTTTGTTGGTGTCTTTCACCATTGTGGTTGTTGTTGAAATTGTTTGTGTTTTTCAATGTTGATGTTGTTGGTGTTTTTTTCAGTGTAGAGGTTGATGTTGGAATTATTAGTGTTTTTCATTATTATGGTTGTTGTTGAATTTGATGGTGTTTTCAATGTTGAGGTTGTTGTTGGATTTGTTGGTGTATTTCAATGTTGAGGTTGTTGTTGGACTTGTTGGTGTTTTTCAATGTTGAGGTTGTTGTTGGACTTGTTGGTGTTTTTCAATGTGGAGGTTGTTGTTGAATTTGTTGGTGTTTTGAACTGTGGAGGTTGTTGTTGAATTTGTTGGTGTTTTTAACTGTTGAGGTTGTTGAATTTGTTTTTCTTTTTTGATTCTAGGTTGTTGAATGTGTTGATGTTTTTCAATGTTGAGGTTGTTGATGGATTTGTTGGTGTTTTTCAATGTTGATGTTGTTGGATTTGTTGCGTTGTTTTCAATGTAGAAGTTATTGTTGGAATTGTTAATGTTTTTCACTGTTCTGGTTGTTGTTGAATTTGTTGGTGTTTTTCAATGTGGTTCTTGTTGAATTTGTTGGTGTTTTTCACTGTTGTCTTTGTTGTTGGATTTGTTGGTGTTTTTGTTCATGTTGAGGTTGTTGTTGGATTTGATGATGTTTTTCAATGTTGATGTTGTTGTTGGATTTGTTGCTGTTTTTTTAATTTTGAGGTTGTTTTTGGATTTGTTGGTGCGTTTTAATGTTGAGGTTCTTGTTGGATTTGTTGGTGTTTTTCAATGTTGATGTTGTTGTTGGATTTGTTGGGTTTTTTAATGTTGATGTTGTTGTTGGATTTCTTGGTGTTTTTTAATGTTGAGGTTGTTGTTGGATATGTTGGTGTTTTCAATGTTGAGGTTGTTGTTGGATTTATTGGTGTTTTTAATTTTGAGGTTGTTTTTGGATTTGTTGGTACGTTTTAATGTTGAGGTTGTTGTTGGATTTGTTGGTGTTTTTCAATGTTGATGTTGTTGTTGGATTTGTTGGGTTTTTTAATGTTGATGTTGTTGTTGGATTTCTTGGTGTTTTTTAATGTTGAGGTTGTTGTTGGATATGTTGGTGTTTTCAATGTTGAGGTTGTTGTTGGATTTGTTGGTGTTTTTAATTTTGAGGTTGTTTTTGGATTTTTTGGTACGTTTTAATGTTGAGGTTGTTGTTGGATTTGTTGGTGTTTCTCAACGTTGATGTTGTTGGATTTGTTCTTGTTTTTCAATGTTGATGTTGTTGGATTTGTTGGTGTTTTTTAATGTTGAGGTTGTTGTTAGATATGTTGGTGTTTTTCAATGTTGAGGTTGTTGTTGGATTTGTTGTTTTTTATTAATTTTGAGGTTGTTTTTGGATTTGTTGGCGCGTTTTAATGTTGAGATTCTTGTTGGATTTGTTGGTGTTTTTCAATGTTGATGTTGTTGTTGGATTTGTGGGTGTTTTTCAATGTTGATGTTGTTGTTGGATTTGTTGGGTTTTTTAATGTTGATGTTGTTGTTGGATTTGTTGGTGTTTTTCAATGTTGAGGTTGTTGTTGGGTTTGTTGGTGTTTTTCAATGTTGATGTTGTTGTTGGATTTGTTGGTGTTTTTAATGTTGAGGTTGTTGTTGGATTTGTTGGGTTTTTTTTAAATTTGAGGTTGTTGTTGGATTTGTTAGTGTTTTTTAATGTTGAGGTTGTGTGGGTTTTCTCCGGGTGCTCCGGTTTCCTCCCACACCCCAAAAATGTGCTCTTAGACTGATTGGTGCAACAAATTGTCCCTAAATTAGTCTTCCCTCAATCTTCCCCAGTAGGTGTAGACAAAGGTCATGGGTAGAGGAGGGCACTCATAATGTTAAAATGGAGGCGGGGGCTCGTTGGGCCGAAAGGCCTGTTTCCTGGGTTGTGATGTTCTTTGTTCTTTGTAACCTCAACATTGAAAAACACCAACAAATCCAACAACTTCAACATTGAAAACACCAACACATCCAACAACAACCTCAACATTGAAAAACACCAACAAATCCAACAACTTCAACATTGAAAACACCAACACATCCAACAACAACCTCAACATTGAAAAACACCAACAAATCCAACAACTTCAACATTGAAAACACCAACACATCCAACAACAACCTCAACATTGAAAACACCAACAAATCTATCGACAACCTCAACATTGAAAAGCACCAACAAATCCAACAACAACTTCAACATTGAAAAACTCCAACAAATGCAACAACAATCTCAACATTGACAAACACCAGCAAAACCAATCCAACAAAAACCTCAAAATTGAAAAACACCAACGAATCAAACAATAACTCAAAATTGAAAAATATCTACAATTTCAACAACTATATCAGCAAAAAACATCAACAAATGCAACAACAACCTGAGAATGACAAAACAAATTATTTCCAACAACAAACTAAACATCGAAAAACACCAACAATTTCATACAACCTTGTCACACTACAGGGCAACATGTCATGGCCAATCAACCTAACCTACACATCTTGGGACAGTACGAGGCAATGTGGTTTGGACAACCATCTCAAACAACCATCTCAACATTGGAAAACACCAACAAATCCAACAACAACCCAAACTGAACCACTGACAAATCCAACAACAACCTGAGAAAGAAATCAACACCAATATTTCCAACAACCAAAAAATTAAAAACAAAACAAGTTCAACAACAACCTCGAAATTGAAAAACTCCAACAATTTCAACAACAACCACAACTGCAAAAAACACCAACAAATCCAAAAACAACCTCAGTATTGGGAAAAACCCAAAAAATCCAACACCAACCTCAATATTGAAAACAACAACCTCAAAATTAAAAAAATAAATCCCACAACAACCTGAGAATGAAAAAAAAATTCGAACAACAAACTAAAAATTGAAAAAATACCCAACAAGTTCAACAAGAACCTCAACAGCAAAGAACAGCAACAATCCAACAACAACTTCAACATTGAAAAACTTCAACAAATCCAACAACAACCTCAAAATTGAAAAACACCAACAAGACCCAGACCCAGAGACCCAGAGACACAGACACTCAGAGGCACAGAGGCACCGAGACACAGAGACTCAGAGACTCAGAGACAGAGAGACACAGCGACACAGCGACTCAGAGACTCAGAGACACAGGGACACAGAGATTCAAAGAACCAGGGACACAGGGACACAGAGACACAGGGACTCGGAGACACAAAGTTTCTGAGACAAGGAGGCGCAGGAACACAGAGACTGTGGGAATCAGAGACACAGAGACTCAGAGACCGAGGGAAACTGAGACACCGAGACCTGAGACTCAGACACAGAGACACCGAGACACAGAGAC